>NC_142166.1:1333941-1596839 GCF_029865625.1 Vigna umbellata
ACTTCTAAAATATTTAATTTTCAAATAAATGATATTATGAAATTTAAATTTTGACCACGCCCAACAAAAAATCGTCAAGTTTCCTTTTCTTTAAAATTTAACTTTTACAATGTATATATAATTATAAACATAAGAAAAAAAGTTAAGGATATGTAAACATATATAATATTAAAATTTAGATTTAATTTTCATAACATACTTAAATCTTAACAATAGTTTCACTCTAGAGAAGGCATAAATTTGAGCAAGTAATCACGGGTGAGAAATTATGGAAAATTAAAATTTAAGAAATGAGAAAGCTTTAATCACTTACCTCTTTGTTTAGAATATTGATGCTATATGTAATGTACAATAATGGGTGATTTGGTTAGAAAGAGGCTTCAAAGTCTGCTACAAGAAACAGTATCATTGATTTAGAACATTGAATATATGAAATAAAGAAACTAGGATTTCAGCAAAAATATGAAACCTTACCTCTTTATAATATTATCGCTAAGACTTCTGAATTATATATTTGTATATGATCCAAATGTTGAGTACAGTTGCTGCGGTGAAATGAAGAACAATTAGGACATGAACGTGTGAAGGATATCATGCAAAGGTAACCTTGTATTCGAACAAAAATGAAGACAGATCATCTTTTATTCTTTTCCAAAATGTTTGAAGAAATAGATAATGAAGGGTAAAATAAGATATGTTCGATAGCAAACATTTTCATCGTTTTTTACCATGAGATAAATTTATTTATATTATCAAGACTATCACAAATGTCTAAATAATACTTCATAAATCGATAATTATATTTATTCATAGCAAATAATATGTATTTCATAATACTTAACATTACATCTAATGATAACTACTATATCATAAAATTTTGATAATTTGTTTTTATCACATTTCACTTACAAATAATTACACACCACACTACATATATATGCACATAATTAAATATCATAGATAAGATATCATGAAAAAAATATTACTTAAGCAAGAATGACTTGTTTGAGTGAAAATTTAATAAACCAACAGTCATTAAACTCAATATAACTAAAATAACAAATTATTTAATCTCAAACTTTACTATATCATTTTGACTCATATTCAAACTTGTTTTGAACTAAAAGTATCTCTTAAGCTTCACCAAATTATCAATTCTAATGTGTCATGTGAAACAATTATTCAATGTAAAAATTAAATCCAAAATATTACATATATACAACAAATAAATTAATAAATTGTAAAATAAAACTAATTTCCCTTAAGTTAATTTTTGTAAACTCTAAACAAAGAATGAGGAAAACTATAGAAGTTAGGGTAATGAAATACAACCTAATTTATAAAAATAAGATTTATATGGAATTGCTAAGTTTAATAGAATCCAGTTAGATGTAAAAATTATATTTTATGTGGAAATTGAGCCTTGGACAGCTAAAAAATTGTGAGTTGAATATGTTGTTGGTTTTAATGATGGAACGAGACCTATTTTGATAAATACTATATGTGATGGGATGAGTCTTTATTTATTATAATCCTTTTTTTATAAACAATAATCATAACGATGAGATTAAAAAAAAAATATATTGTTTTTCAAAATATAAATACAATTTATTTATAATTAATATACTTAATTTTTAATTAAAAAATATTATGGATTATTTTAAACTTAATCACATATATTTATATTCATTTATTATTTTTAAGTTTAATTATATATAATATCTATTAAATAAAAATATAAAGTTAAGGAAGTAATGTCATCTAATTGACTATGATAAAAACATAATATTTTCCATTTAAGATTTTAATTGTCATTATATATTTAAATCTTAAGATAATTTGACTTTACAAAATGGAGAAATTTGGGTAACCAAGCCTTGAGCGGTGAGAAATGATGGAAGATTAAAACCAAATAGGAAATTAAAAAAAATATATGAGAAAGCTTAATCAGCAATTTGTTTAGAATATTGATGCTATGTAAGGACAGTAATGGGTGACTTGATCAGAAAGAGACTTCAAAGTCTGCTACAGAAGATTGAATATCTGATTTAAAGAAATTTGCAACAAGAATTTTGAGCAAAAATATGAAACCTTACCTCTTTAAAATATTGTCGATCGATACAGAAGATTTGAATTATATATTTGTCAAGATTGGTGAGTTTATGATCTGAATGTTGAGTACTATATGAGTTGCTATGGTGAAATGAAGGACAATTATAGGACATGGACATGCGAATGAAGAAAACATGAAGATAGATGGTCTTTTATTCTTTTCAAAAATGTTTCAGATTCCTTGAGTGCAAGGAAAGAAAATTAAATTGAAACTGTTAAAAAACAGAGATTCTCTGCAGACATTATTGAAAAATGAAAGGAAGAATTTGGCAATCCCTAGTTTGAAGTTATGCCTAAAGTGTTTGAAGTAACTTGTGTGATTCTTCACTAATTTCTGGAAATTGTTGAGCATCCACGAATTTTGCAAATGAAAGGCAACTTGGATTCTCGTAAAAATTCCTTAACTTGTAACCACTCAGAACAAAGGTGAGAATAACGATGGCAGTTTACAAAGTTTACTGTCAACTTAACAAGGGAATTCAAGAATTGACCTCGTTTAATGTTTCATGAATTAAACTGTTTCTAGTTTCAAGCAAATACATAAAAGATAAAGGGGAAAATATATATGAAACCATGCTTCAAGTGTTTGCTATCTCATTCTTAGAAGAGTTGCAAATAAGACTAAATGTATGTCTAGGAAGAAACATCAAATGCATAAAAGTAAAGTGTTTGCTAATCACAAAAATGTTAGTCAATTAAAAGTTTCATTCTTATTTTCAATAGATTGATCTCGACTGACTAAAACCACAGATCCAAACATCAATTGATAATAATGAAAAATAATCATCCAATACAAATTTATTATGCCCACTTTACATTTTCACCATCCTTTTTCTTTTAATAATTTCATATTTAATTACTCTTTTAATTTTAGTTCCTATCTCAAAAATGGTATCTTTTTTTCATCCGTAAAGATACCAATTGTAGTTTTTTTTTTTACTCATTCGCATATCTATAAATTCTGTACTTTTTTAAAATATTCACCTTTACAAAAATATTTTACAGTATGATTTTTACCTAAAAACGAATTAGGTATTTCTGCATAACATGTGGGTTTCCATATGGTTTTCTTTAATTATCTCAGCTAAAATTCTATTGAATTTGCAAAACAAAGTAACATGCTTATGAAATGTAATATTGGAAACGTACCTGACCTACAGAATTTGATGTTAATTTTTCATTTACACCCACAGCTTCACATTCTGAGTTAGACAGAGATCCTTGAGAATTCCCAGAGCTATGTTTGGAGAAGAAATGTCTTGAAAATTTTGCTTCATCGTTTCTAGGTTTGATGACAGTTGAAAAGATCGTTATAAATATGGTCATTTTCAACTGTCTTTTCCTTTTTTATCTGTTTTGACTCTTAGATGAGTTACTATGTGATTCAAAATAATTACTTATACATTTCTTTATTGATACTATATTTTTAAAATTTATTCAGGCGAATACTAACTTATACATCTCTTCATATATAATATAAATTTACTATACTGTACTTACAATACTATATTACGTTGAGTTTTACTATATTATATTGTTTCATATTGTATTATGTTGTTTTTGTATTATGTTATATTATTCAAAGTTATTAATTTTTTTTAAAAATAACTTATACTAATACTCCGTGAAGTTTTCTCCAATTACACTAATAATCTATCTTCTTTTACAATTCTACACGACTTTCTATTTTTTTTTTTAAATATTACAAATCTCCTGAGTCTCAAAAGTATTATGCTTATATTCCTAATAAGCAAGACTTTGTAATGAAAAATAAATAAATATTTTTTTTAAAAAAAGTCACCATATATAAATATTTCATAATAACCCATTTTTTTTTCTTGAAGAAATAAAAGTATTATGTTTTAATCAGTTTATTAAAAGCATATTTTAACTAAAATAAATAGCAAATGAGTAAATTTTGCAGAGCATAAAACCACTATTTTCTGTCAGTGGAATGATATGTTTATTATTTTATACCTCTTAAATAGCCTTTTCACATGACTGGAATGATATTGACGTTACTTATGCCAAATTTTAACGCCATTAAATTTAAATAAATGATACATTTGTTGATATATTACTCCTTTTATGAAATTCTCTGCATTAAAATTGTGTAATGGGGGAAATAAAACTCCTAAATATTTTAATGATATATCGTGTTATTAATATGAAATGTTTTAATATTAAACGAAATAACAATATACCTGACACTCATTCTTAGAAGTATGACAGACAAAGCGAAATGTATTTATAAAGAGAAATAGAAAAAACGTAAAATAAAAGTGTTTGAGTAGAATTTGAAAATCACAAAAAGTCGAAACATTTTGTAGGAACATCAAAATAGTCATGGAGACTCACAAGTTCTATCTTCATATTGTGTAGTTCTTGAGTTAAATTGTGTAGTTGTTGAGTTAAATGAGCGTGTCTCTTAAGAAGATCACCGATTCTCGTCTTAGCATGGTCCAACTTAGGATCACTTCCCACAACACGTTGACGCATTTCATCAACCCACGACTTCTCAAATCCGAGTTGAACAGCTTCATCACATAGTTTAAGGAACTCTTTTTCTTTATCAGGATTAACACTACCAACACTTTCACTTCGAAGAAACAACAACATATCTGTCAATGTTTTCAACATCAAAGCTTCAAAGCGATCGCTAAACTTCTCACAAGCTTTCCAAAGATGTGGATATGCTGATATTGCCTCCACTAATAAAGAAATTCGTGAATCATTGAGATCCGCAAAATGCTTACACTCTTCCAATCTTGTAAGAATATCTGTAGAAGCTGTAAAAAGTTTGAGAAGTAGGGAGTATCTTTCTTCAGCCTAATAACAAAATCCACAATTTTGTAGGCCCATCAGAGGCGGCCCATAATTGAAGTCTCCACCCACAGCATGTTTGCTCAGTATTCAGTTCACCCTAAATTGATTGCACTGTCTTTCTTTCTTTTCTCTCAGTGGACGACGACAACAGCGAGCTTTGCATTGTATCGTTTCAAAATCTTGATTTCGTAGCATTGTATAGTTTCGAAATCTTGCTATGCTATGATCGCATTTTCATGGAAACAGAGTTGTATAATGGTGTAATTATTGGAAGATTTGTTGATTGATTCATAAATATTTTGTGTTTGCTTTTACAGAATAGAGTTTGGGACTGAAGAAGGCAATGTTTGGGACGGCGATTAGATTTTTGGCGAAGAAGCCGAGGCCAAATATGGGACCCGTGGCAGTTAAAACGCCGCCGGAGCAGAGGCAAACGATCACCAGAACCCTATTCGATATCATCAAGGAGCATGGTCCCATCACCGTTGCTAACACCTGGGAACGCGTCAAGGTACCTTGGTTTCTCTTTCACCTTCCTCAAGTTCATTTTTATTATCCTATTAGACATGACTTTTTGAATACTGAATTTCACTTTTGTGTGATTTAAGTTAGTTGTTGTATGTTATTTCGACAAGTAACATTTGATCGAAGAACTAAAATCTTACCATTACAATGTTTGGGATTCGATGGACACAATTGCAATTGCAATTGCAATATTTAGATACTCCGTTGACACCGTTAGAACATGAGAGAGGTTGCACATTTGCGATAACTTGAGATTTGATAATCTTTTGGTTCTAAAATTGTGCAATTGCAACAACTCAGGACCAGAAGTATAATTAAGTTTTTTTGTTAAGTTTTCCGAGATACAGTATAATGTTTTTCAAACATTTAATGACTAGTGTAATGTACAAATAATGGATGGAAGATGTTTTTCGAATAATTAAGATTGTGCAAGAATAGACAAAAGAAGATATTTTCATGCTATGCGTCGAAACTTTTGGAGATGTTACTGTAATTTACTTTCTTGATATAAACTCGATTGAAAGAAAATAATGTTGAGACGTTGGATTTTAGGAAGTTGGATTGAAAGATTTGACAAGCAAGAATCACATGAAAATCATGCTGAGATGGATGAGAGAGAGGCAGAAGGTTCGTCTCGTTTGCAACCACGTTGGGGCTCATAAACAGTTTCTCTATACCACTTGGTTTACCAAGCCAACCACATCTCCTAAGAACCCCTCTTGAAACTTTATTATCAGTTTGTTGCTTATTTGTATCATGTCAAGAGTAATAATTTCTTGTCATATCCAGAAAATGAATGATAAGGTAAACTTTATGATTCGAAATTTTGTAGAGCTAATGCACTGATTTGATGATCCGGTAAACTTTTTAATAGTGAAAGAAGGTGTGGGCTAGTTTATGAAAGGATCTGTGATTAAAGGTAACTTTTTTCTTTCGTTTTTGAGATTTTGTGTTTCTGGCATTAAATTATTAATAGGCAGAGTGGACAATCTAACGTCGATCATGACATGAAGCTCTACATATTACTATAGACCGACTTTTCCAACAACAGCAAACTCAGTTTGGAACCACTTTTCACGTTCCTTATCTTCACTTATTTGTGATGACTCATTGCAATTGTCTATCTTCAAGCTTACAGTTTAGGCATGTTTTCTGAGTCTAAAGATGAGATTTCTCTTAAAAATGATCTTAAACTGGAAAAATATTTTGGTTTAATGATAATTAATTTAACAAAATATACATTTTTTTTGGTAAAACGAAGTTAAGTTATTTAAAGAATTGACCTGGTTTAATGCTTCATAAATTAAAAGAAAGAATTGAACTGTATCTAGTTTCAAGCAAATAGATAAAATATGAGGGGGAATATATATCAAACCATACTTGAAAAAGTTTAAAAAACGACATAATGTTGACGTTAAATGCGACATAATAAGCTTAAACATCTTGCTTTGCCCTCCAAAAAACATTGCATTCTTAGAAAAATAAAAAATAAGACCAAATGTATGTTTATGGAGAAACAAAAATTACATATAAAACCAAAGTGTTTGGTTACAACTTCCAAATCACAAAAAGTCAACACATTTTGTTTGGGCATTAACAAAGTCATTAAGACTTCAAAGTTCATTTTTTATATTGCTTAGTTCCTGAGTTAAATGATCATATCTCTTAAGACGCATTTCATCATGACCTCTCAAATCCAAGTTGAACAACTTTATCACATAGTTTAAGGAAGTTCTTTGTCTTAAGAGATGGAGTTCCATCTTTG
This sequence comes from Vigna umbellata, assembly GCF_029865625.1. NCBI lineage: Eukaryota > Viridiplantae > Streptophyta > Magnoliopsida > Fabales > Fabaceae > Vigna > Vigna umbellata. The sequence goes on from NC_142166.1 coordinate 1,341,170, forward strand.
GTCCTTTGTCTTCCTAGTTCCTCAATATTCAGTGCATCACAAATTAAAAAGAAATGTTCATGTATCTTAAAGTTATAGCGTGGAAAAGTAGTTGTTTCATAATAAACATAATGTGTTGGTACAATAATAATTTGAGCAAATTTAGTGGTTATCATTGTTTCTCTGGTATGGAAAACCAATATCATTTGTTGATTCTTCGTGTACCATTTTTTATTTGAAATATTGAATAAGCATAACAAGAATTAGTGTTTACACAGGAAATCTGTTTACAACAATCCTAGTAATTTTTAAATTTAAAAGCAAATGTGTTTTATGCGAGGGAGTTACCATACAAGATTGAGAAGGAGTTCTCACCTCAAACAAAAGTTGGTATTACAAGTTTCTCTTATGTTGGAATTTTTCCAATACTGTTTGCCTACATTTCATTACCACTCTTCACAATGCCAAAAGTTATCTTGATTGATTAGCAAGTTAAGTTTCATTACAGGTATTTCATTTTCTTCCTTCTCTGTATTTAGTTTACTAATATATCATCTTTCAAAATATTAAAATAAAATATATAAATACCTCACTCATGTTTGGAAAAGAAATGACGGGCAAATTTACTTCAATCATTATTCACTTTTTTTGTCTATTTTTTGAAACTCTTGTATTTCACCTTCAAATCATGCTTGAGTTGATAACTCTTCGACTGACCATTCTTGTCGATCAATGTGGTCGATCACCTTAGCCAATCATCTTGACCAATCACATTGGCCGATCACCCAAATTGATTATTCTTGTTGATCTTGATCACTCTCATCGATCAATTTGATTGAGTGACAGACGGACCGATTGTAGAATAAAGATTAGACTAACACTTAGTCAATGATAATCACAAATCAACCAATACTAATGCTAATTAAGGTCTAAGGTATGATTGTTTAGACACATGCATTATATAGCATTTAATATTCTCCCGATCGATCAGTTAGTGACTTTAGCATTATAATACCTTCTCCGGATACCATCCAAGCAGTTTTGGAGCTAGGGAAGACCTTGAAGACCGAATGGAGAAAAAAATGGAAACGATACAAGCAATTGAAAGTACTAAATCGGCCCTACCAAAATAGTTGTTATCATTGAATACTGCAAAACATAATAATGATGAAATCTTGTACAAATATTGATTTATTGTACTTCTTAAATATTCAGAAACATAAACAACTTCTCGTCGCAAATAAAAGTACATTCTGAAACTATAACACTCATTCTTAAAAGAATTGCATATAATGCCAAATCTAATTCAAAGGAGTAACATAAAACAGATAAAACTAAAGTGTTTTGGCTAGAAATCTCAAATCACAGAAAGTCGAAACATTTTGCTTGGGCATCAAGAAAGTCATTAAGACTCCTAAGTTCTTTCTTTATGTTGTCTGGTTCCCAAGTTAAATGATCATGTCTCTTAAGAAGCTCATTGATTCGCACCTTTGCATGGTCCAACTTAGGATCCCTTCCCAAAACACGTTGACGCATTTCATCAACCCAAGACCTCTCAAATCCAAGTTGAACAGCTTCATCACACAGTTTAAGGAACTCCTTTTCTCTCTCACGATTAATACTACCAACACTTTCACTTCGAAGGAACGACAACATATCTGCCAATGTTTTCAACATCCAAGCTCGAAAGCGATCAGTGAACTTCTCACAAGCATTCCAAAGATAAGGGTATGCTTCTACCGCCTCCACTAGCAAAGAAATTTGTGAATCATTGAGATCAACAAAGTGCTTATACTTTTCCAATCTTGTACGAGTATCTGTAGAAGTTGTAAAAAGTTTGAGGAGTAGGTGACATATATATATATATATATATATATATATATATATATATAAGATGGAAAGAAGACAAGAAAAGAGCAATAACCTGGAGTAACCACAACGTCATCATCCAACAAATTCAACCCTTCTTGGATTTTGATATTTTGATAGGGTGCTATTTCTGTCTTGTCTTCATTCATCTCATTATCTTGTTTAACAACCTTGGAATCGTGTGAAAGTATATTTGCACCGCTTGACTTGTGAATTGTAACACCACTAACCAAGCTAATGTTATCTCCACCAGTTTTAATTGTAGCTCCCTCTGTTGCAGCTCCACCTCTGCTCCTTTCTCTTCCTATTTCCTCAATATTCTATTCATCACCAATGGAAAAGTAATGTTTGTGTATATTTAAAGTTATAACTTTTAAAAACATTTGTTTCATAATGTATATCATGTGTTGGTACCACAATAATTTGACCAATTTTAACGGTTACCATATTTACAAGTAAAAGTATTTTATGCAAAGGAGTTACCATACAAGTTTGAGACGAACTTCTTACCTCTGAAACAGAAGTTTGATTGATTAGTAAGTAAAGTTTGGTTGTGGTTGTTTTAATTTCTTCCATCATGTAGTTGAATAATGTATCATTTTCAGAAGATTAAAAGAAAATATGCAAATACCTCATTCATGTTTGGAGATGAAATGTCTGGAAAGTTTTGCTCCATAGCTTCTGGGTCTGATGACATTTCACTTTTTCTGTCTATTTTTTTTGGAACTCTTCTATTTCCGACTCTTGTGTTTTGGTTTCAATTTTGTTATGTTGACCTAGCATTTCAACTCTGCTCTCCAACATAGATTGATTGTTATCATTGACTTGTGAAGAACATGGTTTAATTTCAGATGTAGATGGATCTTCACGGTTCATTTGAAGGGGAGAAGTGTTTTTTGGCGTAGGATCCCAATCCTGCCGAAAACAATTGATCGTAAAAAGTTAGGACTACTTTTTGTGATTGATAGCCTCCAGACTAATTTATTTCCTTCAGTTGTTGTAGTATATAAATCAACCATTCATTTTTTGTAAATTTTAAAAAAAAATGAGAATATTTAGTTTGTGTAACGTTATTTTAGTTAAGCAATTAGTGGTATATACTAAAGTTTACGATATTAAATTTCACTTGGTTAACTTGAATAGGTTGGCGGGTTCTGACCTGTAAAGAAGGCAACTCAGTAGAATTGTTGCTCCTAGAAACTTCATCTAATTTCTTTATTTCCTCCATCAGTGACCAAATTTGCCAGTGAGGAATTCTAGAATCTTCCAAAGCTGTAGTTCAAGCATATAGTTAAGGACTTCGTTTAACAATGAAACAAAGCAAACACAGAAATCAACGCACCCTCAACATTCCATGAATAATCATTATATGGTCACAATTAAAAATAATTAAATGGAAAACAAAATAACGTGTAGAAAACTATAAATACAAGTGATTATTTGTACAAATGTTTGGTTCAAAATTTGAATGAAACATGTAATTTGTTCGTATTTTCTTTAGGTGGAAGAAAGAAACATAAATCATTTGGTTATTAAGAATAGTTATTTGAAATGTAGTTGTGCTCTAATTCTATAAGGAAATAAAGATGTTGGCTGAAGATTTCAGATTTCACAGCTACATTGAACACATTTAGAGAAATCACCATTAGTCGTTTATATATAAAGCTTCCATCGTAATATGTAATGTTTGCAACAACATGTCCATTCATAGTATTTACCTTCCAAAAGAAGATTTTGTTGGAGCTCTTGAGGAGTAATTGTTGAAGTCAAAGAGAGTTTTGGACAATTGCGGATAATGCGATGCTTCACATTTAAAAATATACTCTCTTGTTGAAAATATAAAAGATGCATAAATATTATAACTTTCAGTTGTGGAAGTTGAACTTTGGTCTTTCCTGTCTCATCGTATTCGCATGCAATAAAGTCTTGTAGTTCAGTGGCTTCCTTTATTATTAGAATCTTCAAGTTGGAAAGATCATTGGATGCAAATACAGAGGTGAAACATTTCATCTTATGGCATTGTTTAATAATCAATGATTCTAGTTTGGGGAAGCATGGTTGAATAAACCTTTTATCCTCCAAATCCTCTTCAATTATCTGTCTTAATTCCTTGCATTCACTTACTTCCAGATAATTTAACTCTGGTAGGGATCTCAACATAGACTGAGGAAATATTACTTCCAATTTTTGACAGTCTTGTATTATTAATGAGTTGAGATGTTGGAGGGTAAATGAGTTATTAGTAGCCATCCAAATATGAGTCAATTCAGGTAGACTTATCAACTTCAAATATTCTAACTTTAATCCATTGTTGGCATTTCTCATGCGCAGAGTTTGCTGGGTGAGAAAATGGTTCTTAATATTCAACTCTGTCATTCTTTGAGCAATGACATATGTGAGGAGACATGTTAATTGTTTGCAATCTTCTATACATAGTTTCTTTAATTTTTCGAAAGACCCATTGACAGGTGTTGCAAATATATCTTGCATAGAGTCACAATTCCAAATAAATATACTTTTCAAATTTGAGAACATTGAAATATCACTTTCAAATTCATGCTCATCTTCAACCATGTTTTCCTTTCTTTTCACTCTTTCAGGAGTTACTATATGCTTCAAACCATCACAGTTATATATTTTCAATTCTTCCAATGAAGTCAAGGTCTTAGCTACAGATGTCGTAAACAATGACTCCAACATTGGACATGAATCTATCTTAAGATCTGTCAGGCTAGAGAGAGAAAATGATCCTGAAAAAACAATATTATAAATAACAAAAATGTTAGTCAATTAAAAATTTCATTCTCATTTTAAATACATTGATCTCTACAAAACTAAAATCACAAATCCAAACATCAAATAATCAGCTAATAATAATAACGATGAAACCACTTCACATTTTCACCATCCTTTTTTCTTTTAATAATTTCATATTTAATTACTGTTTTAATCTCTATTTACAATAATTCCATCTTAATTTCCTATATTCTAATATAGTATATTTTTTAATCTGTAAAGATACCATTTGTATTTTATTTTACTCATCAAGGTAATATATATAAACTGAAAGATATGTTCTTCAATAGATAGATTAAAAGAGAAAATTTTCTAACCAAAGCGATCGATTGAGTAAATAGTTTATAATTTTATATGGAAAATTAATATTTAAAATTCGAATTCAAATATATTTCCCTTTTCTCTTACTACGTGACAAATATCATATATAATGTTTTAACAATTAATTTTCTTATATTTTTCATATACGACAATGTATTCATAATATTAATGGAAGAAAACCCAAAACTTATCCCACAAATTTATCTAAACGACTACATTAAAATATAACTGTAAGGTAAGAAACATACTTATTCGATAAATTTCAAACAAAAATCTTAATTGAATTCTTAAGGAATGGAGCCAGTTTTAATTGGTTAATAGATTCAGGGAATTAATTGATAAAATTAAATTATAAATAGCTATTACCAAAATTTTAATTGAATTTGAAGAAAAGAATAAGATTCTTATGAGATATGTAATATGGAAAAGGTACCTGAGGAGTTACTCTGCACATCTTCTTCTACAATTTCATTTGTTTCTTCGCAGTGTGCTGGTGGAAGAACTTCCTCAATTATTTGTTCTAGCGTATAGCAATTTGAAATAGTAAGTGTTTTCAACTGAGTTAAACCTTCTGTGATATTGGTTGAGAATACATGTTTTAATTCTTTACATCTAAATATGCTCACTTCTTGAAGATTCTGGAAAATTTTGAATTGCATGGAATGCCCAATTGTAAATTGATCTTCATTTTCCTTTGTTTTGTCAATTGTGAAGAGACATGTTAATTGTTTGCAATCTTTTATAAATAAAAACTCTAATTTTTCAAAAGACCCATTGGCAGGTAGACAACCATACCATAAAGTTTTTAGATATTTCATGCGGATGATCTCCATATAACGTAACTTGGAGAAAATATTTCCCATCTTTCTCAAATAATTGCTAGTGTCAACCAAACACTCTATTTCTTCACAATCACGTATCTTGAGTTCTTCCAACTCATTCATACCTTCTTCAATTTCAAATATATCAGGCATCATATTTCTTGCACCTCCCTTAATATTTCCTACAAATAGCTCTTTTGCTTTTTTGGCCAAATCTTTAATAACCTCATGTGATATGTCAAAATAATTAATTCCTAAAGTTCTCTCACAAGAGAAAAACTCTTGAAATCTATAATGAGTATGAAAATTATATTCTAATATAATTCCATATCTTTGCAGCTTTTGGGGGACACTAAATGAGTTAGAGAATTTAACACTTTCTTCCTTTCGATCATTCCAGTAGTCTTTAAAAATATACAATTCTTCTAGAAATGGGATTCTTTTGATCTCTTTAAAAATATAGCTTTCAATGTCACAACTAATAAACTCTAACAACTTCAAGTTTGTAAGTGTTGTGAGTGCAACATCAGTTTGCAAGTCAAGGAACGAAGGCAATGAACAACGATGAAACGAAAGACTTTGCAGTTTCTTCATATCTCTCACAAATGAAATGTCTCTCAAATTCCAATTTTGAAGGATCAGACAATGGAGATTTGTTAATGATTTGAAAGACGTTGTTGACAGCTGCAACCTATCATCGTTTTTATTGGTAATAATCAAAACTCTAAGTTTTCCCATTCTTTCAAAAATTCCATCGGATACTTCCAATTTTGTTTGTATAGTTAAAAATTCAAGATGGGAACAATCCACATTATCTGGAAATTTCGCACACCATAGATATCTTATCGAACCTTGCTCCAAACTTACATCCTTTTCCACTTCACACTTGATGATCTTATTTTCATTCTTTGCTATCCAATGGGCTACATCACGAACCAAGTCATGCATTTTGACACGTTCATCATCCGCCTGCAACAATAAACAAGAACTTACAAGCTTGATTTTGGCTACAGTCACTTCAGTCCTTGCTGCTTCATATGTTTCAACTTCTCCAGCCACACCTAACCCTATTGCACATCTTATTAAACATTCCACTGGAATCTCATAATCTTTGGGGAATACAGAACACAATAGGAAAAGTGATTTAGCTTCTTTAGTATCTAGATTATCGTAGCTCAACTGCAAACACTTATAGGGATCTTGCAAACCCCTACTGATATTGATCGGCTTAGAACTTTTCAATTTATTCAACGCATTACGCCATATCGCCTCTTGTTTTCCCTTCAAGCTACTAGCAACAGCTACAATGGCAACAAGCAATCCTTTACATTCATTTGATATTGATTTTGCCAAATGCTTTATGTTTTTAGGAGTGCCATTCGACATAAGTGCTTTCTCTTGGAAGAGAGTCCATGCTTCTTCATCACTTAAGATCGGTAGATAAATCTTTTTTTGACAATCCATTGAAATACAAACTTCTTCAGATCTAGTGGTAATGAGAATCTTGTGGCCTTTAAGGCATTCAGAGAGGGGAATCCCTATGCGACCAAAATCAAGTTTTTCCGACACATCATCTAGAATCATAAGAAATTTTTTTTCCTGGGTTAATCTCATGCACAAGCGATGGGATCTTTCCATTTCTTGGCTTTCTGGAAATGTATATCGCAATGAACTTGCAATTTTGTCTTGAATCCTTGAAACTTCTACTGTACTAGACACAGGAACAAAAATAACTGTGTCAAAAAGGTGCTGAGCTTCTGCTATCTTCTTAACTTCCATTGCTAATGTGGTTTTACCACAGCCCCCCATCCCGTATAACCCAATCATTGTAACCCCATCCTCTTTCAGTGCTTCCATAAGTTGATCAGAAGCATATTTTCTACTATCAAAATTCATAGATTTTCCATTCACCTCTGCAGGAGCCACTTCCTTTGAACGATAAAGTATATAGAAAAGGAGCATCTCAATAAGTCAGTTCTTTTAGAATAATAATAGTTATAAATGAAAAGACTGTTTTTCAAATAATGAATTGATTCTCAGTAAAATTTGTCGAATTTTAGTTAAGCAATCAGTGGTATATACTAAAGTTTAATGTCATTATTATTATGATATTGAATTTCACTTGGTTAACTTGAATAGGTTGGCGGGTTCTAACCTGTAAAGAAGGCAACTCAGTAGAATTGTTGCTCCTAGAAACTTCATCTAATTTCTTTATTTCCTCCATCAGTGACCAAATTTTCCAGTCAGGAACACTAGAATTTTCCAAACCTGTAGTTCAAGCGTATAGTTAAGGACTTCGTTTAACAATGAAACAAAGCAAACACAGAAATCAACGCACCCTCAACATTCCATGAATGATCATTATGTCGTCACAACTAAAAATAATTAAATGGAAAAGAAAATAACATGCAGACAATTATAAATACAAGTGATTATTTGTACAAATGTTTGGTTCAAAATTTGAATGAAACATGTAATTTGTTCGTATTTTCTTTAGGTGGAAGAAAGAAACATAAATCATTTGGTTATTAAGGGTAGTTATTTGAAATGTAGTTGTGCTCTAATTCTATAAGGAAATAAAGATGTTGGCTGAAGATTTCAGATTTCACAGCTACATTGAACACATTTAGCGAAATCACCATTAGTCGTTTATATATAAAGCTTCCATGGTAATATGTAATGTTTGCAACATGTCCATTCATAGTATTTACCTTCCAAAAGAAGATTTTGTTGGAGCTCCTGAGGAGTAATTGTTGAAGTCAAAGAGAGTTTTGGACAATTGCGGATAATGCGATGCTTCACATTTAAAAATATACTCTCTTGTTGAAAATTTAAAAGATGCATAAATATTATAACTTTCAGTTGTGGAAGTTCAACTTTGGTCTTTCTTGTCTCATCGCATTCGCATGCAATAAAGTCTTGTAATTTATTGGCTTCCTTTATTATTAGAATCTTCAAGTTGGAAAGATCATTGGATGCAAATACAGAGGTGAAACATTTCATCTTATGGCATTGTTGAATAATCAATGATTCTAGTTTGGGGAAGCATGGTTGAATAAACCTTTTATCCTCCAAATCCTCTTCAATTATCTGTCTTAATTCCTTGCATTCACTTACTTCCAGATAATTTAACTCTGGCAGGGATCTCAACATAGACTGAGGAAATATTACTTCGAATTTTTCACACTTTTGTATTATTAATGAGTTGAGATGCTGGAGAGTAAATGAGTTGTTGGTAGCCACCCAAATATGACTCATTTCAGGTAGATTTTCCAACAACAAATGTTCTAACTTTAAACTGACTTGTTGTCCCATCATCCAATCTCCATTGTTGGCATTGCTCATGCTTAGAGTTTGTTGGGTGGGAAAATGGTTTTGAATATTCACCACGCCTCCAACAAAAGGCGTTGCGAATATATCTAGCAACGAATTACATTCCGAAATAGTTACCCTTTTCAAACTTGAGAACATTGAAAGATCACTCTTGAATTCATGCTTATCTTCAACCATGTTTTCCTTTTTATTTCTTTTGACTCTTGCAGGAGTTACTATATGTTTCAAACCATCACAATCAGATATCCTCAGTTTTTCTAATGAAGTCAAGGTCTTAGCTACAGATATCGTAAACAATGACTCCAACATTGGACATGAATCTATCCTAAGATATGTCAGGCTAGACAAAGAAAACGATCCTGAAAATCAATTATAAATAAAAATGTTAATAAATTAAGAATCCATTCTTATTTTCAATACATTGATCTCGATGAACTAAAACCACAGACTCAAACATCCAATAATCAACTCATAATGATGAAAAATAATTATCCCATACAATTTTATTATCTTACTTCACATTTTCATCATCCTATTACTTTTAATAATTTTATATTTAATTACTTTTTTAATCTCTATATTTACACCAACTTCGTCTTAATTTTAGTTCCTATCTCTAAAATTGTATCATTTTTCATATGTAAAATTGTATCTTTTTTCAGATGTAAAGATACTATTTGTGATTTATTTTATTCGTAAGATTATATACATATTATGTTGTTATATTAGATTATATTATGTCTTATTTATGGAGTTTAATGGAAAGAATCACTTCAAAAAGATTAAACGATCTCAAAAGTTAAATTTAGTCATTATATATATCTTATTTCTGGAGTTTAATAGAAAGAATGACTTCAAAAAATTAAACGGTTTCAAAAGTTGAATTTAGTGATTTCTTTTTCATGTTTTATTATATTTGTATTCTGTTTTAACAAAAAGTTTCTCCTGTCCATGTAGGAATTTTTTCACTTAATAACTAGAGTAAACTATTTAATGTTAACTATACTTTTTTAATAAATTATACTTATATTTTTATTTTTCAAAATAATAACAGAGTGACACATATTTATATTTGTGATATATATTTACATTTATGTGATATATATTATAAAAATAAAATGATCATAAAAAATAATTTTTTATATTTTAAAAGAAAAAGTAAAGAAAAGAAAAAATAATATTAAATGAATTTAAAAACTTTATACATGTCAAACTGTGTTTTTTTATATATAATAATATACGTTTTCTAGATTCTACATAAACCTTTCATTTATTAAGGAAAAAAAAAGTTTTTTACACCACAATTCATATATAACATACATTCTACATATTTATTTTTTAATTACACTTTATATTTTAATAAAATATTAATTTATTTGAGTTTTGAGTGAGAGTGTAAAGAATATGGATGTCAGCATATTAATACTCTTAAAAATATTATATTGTCAGTTTTTTAAAATATTATAATTATATATCTAATAAGGAGATTATTGCAATTATGAAAAAAAAAAAATTTAAGAATAAGAGGAATAATAATTATTGTGAACGGTTTTTGGAAATAATTTAGTTGCTTTTTCATTTTTCTTACGTGTGGTTTCCATATGGATTTATTTAATTATTTGAGCGTAAATTTTATTGAATTTGCAAAACAACATAAGGTGCTTATAATGTAATATGGGAAAGGTACCTGAGGTATTGTTCACAGTAGATACTGATGGAATTGAAATGCTTGTAGGAGAAACTTTGACTTGGTTAGATTCAAAATGCTGCTCATCATCTTCCTCAACAATTTCATTTGTTTCTTTATGGTCTGCTGACTCAATTATTTGTTCTAGCATATTACAATATTCAATCTGAAGCCTTTTCAATTGAGACAGGTCTCCAATAATACTGGATGAGAATACATGTTTTAATTCTCTACATGCAAATACCTTCACTTCTTGAAGATTTTGGAAAATTTTCAAACCCCTACTGATGTTGATCGGCTTAGAACTTTTCAATTTATTCAACGCATTACGCCATATCGCCTCTTGTTTTCCCTTCAAGCTACTAGCAGCAGCTACAATGGCAACAGGCAATCCTTTACATTCATTTGATATTGATTTTGCCAAATGCTTTATGTTTTTAGGAGTGTGTTCAGATATCAGTGCTTTGTTTTGGAAGAGAGTCCACGCTTCTTCATCAGTTAAGATGCGTAGATAAATATTTTTTTGACAATCCATTAAAATACAAACATCTTCGGATCTAGTGGTAATGAGAATCTTGCAGCCTTTATGGTATTCAGATGAGGGAATCCCTATGTTACCAAAATCAAGTTTTTCCCACACATCATCTAGAATCATAAGAATCTTTATTTCCTGGGTTAATCTCGTGCACAAGCATTGGGCTCTTTCTATTTCTTGGCTTTCTGGAAATGTATACTGTAATGAACTTGCAATTTTTTCTTGAATCCTTGAAACTTCTACCGTACTAGACACATGAACAAAAATAATTGTGTCAAAAAGGTGCTGAGCTTCTGCTATCTTCTTAACTTCCATTGCTAATGTGGTTTTACCACAGCCCCCCATCCCGTATAACCCAATCATTGTAACCCCATCATCTTTCAGTGCTTCCATAAGTTGATCAGAAGCATGTTTTCTACTATCAAAATTCATAGATTTTTCTGTAAGATCAGAAGTGTTTGAAGGAATTGAGGCAATGCGTTCAAGTTGTATATATTGTTTACCTTCTTGAATGATCTTTTGAAGGTCTGCTTTTTTAATTGCCAACTTTTTTCCTAAACGGTATCGCCAAATCCAATTTGGACAGTATCCAAAAAAACAACTCTTTTTGGCATTTGTCTCTTTAAGCAAACAATTCACATATTCTGAATCAATGTTTGCATTCTTCAACCATTTATCAATAACATCATCAGTCTTTAAAGTTTGCCTTCGAGCATGTATGACACGATCTTCTACATTCTTTATCGTTTCGACCAAGTTGTCTTCTTCTTTTTGAAGCTCTTTAGCAAAACTATTAAAGCAAAAGGAGTATTGTAATTGATTAATAGCCCCACACGCCACATCTTTTAAAACGCCAGACAAAAATCCATTCAGAATATCCATCTATTCACTTTACTGGATTCAACTTAAATAACCTGATAATACAAATATAAGATAAAATAAACATAATGAGTTTTGTACCCAATTAAGAATCAACTTTAGATTAAAGATTAATTTTGTTTTTCAAATTGTCCAAAAGCAATCTTATAGTAAAATTTTAAAAAATTATAAATGAAAAAACATTTTGTTCTTGTTTATCTCTTTTTTTTTAAAAAAAAAAATTCCCCTCCTCCACGCAAAAATTCAAATTCAAATGTGAGTATACTTAAATGGCAAACAAATTTTCAGCCACTCTATAAGTACAAATTTTTATTAGTAAAACAACAGGCTAATTTCTCAAAATTATACGTAAAACTTACCGATATAATTATCAATATAAGGATATTTTTTTAAGTTTTGAAGCAATTCGTTGAAGACTATACAAGTTAGGTAATGAAATATAACCTAATTCAATAAAATAAGATTCATATGGAATGGCTGAGTTTAAAAGGATCTAATTAGACGTTAAAAATCAGATTTATGTGGAAATTGAGGCTAGCATGGCTAATAAACTTCGAGTTGAATATGTTGTTGGTTTATAAATATGTGACGGAATGAGTCTTGATTTATTATAATCTTTTTTTCATAAATAATATCTTAAAGATGGGATTAAAAATTAAAATATATTATTTATCAAAATATAAATACATTTTATTTATAATTTAAATACTCAATTATTAATTAAAAATCATTATAAATTAATTCAAACTTAGTCACATATTTATAAAGTCATTACTTTAACTTATTATTTTTTAAATATCTTTTAAAGTAACTAACTTTAAATAAAAATAATAACCATAGATCTAATGATATTATTATTGTATTTACGCAATTATAAATTATCTAATTATAAAAAAACACTAGAAAAATAATGTATAGTGGAGCTTTATTTCCGACGGTTTCAATAAAACTGCAGTGAATTTTTTCTTTCTTTTTTTAAATTATATTTTTGGCAGTTTTGTGCTAAACGGCCCGTAATATGTTAAAAAATATTCCCCGTATCCTAAGTTCCTCTATTTCTTCTTCCTCTCCTTTTTCCTTCTTCACTCTGCATTCACGATTTACCATCTCAATGCTTCCCTCTATTTCTTCTTCCTCATTTCCCATTTTCCTCTTCACTTTGCCTTCACAATTAATCATTTTCTTCTACACCAGTTGTCCAGTTGATATTTTGCTCTCCACCTCGCATTCATCGTTCAAGATTTTCTTCTTCACTCCACTTTTCGACTTATGGATTTGTGCTTCTTCTTTACGATTTGACGGTTTGTATTTCGAAGCTCGCACCAAAGATATTGTGGAGGCCGGAGTTCGGGGATTCAAAGGTTTGTAGCATGCTTTCCTATTTGCTTTCTTCTTCATTTTGCTGTCTGTAACTTAGTTGGATTGAATAACTTAGGGTTTGTGATGTGAAGTTAATCGTAGGTACTGTCTTTGCTTACGGGCAAACGAATAGTGGGAAGACTTACACGATGAGAGGCTCGAAAGCTAAACCTGGAGTCAATTCACTTATTTTTTTGTGTCTTGTATAGATATAGATATTTATATAGAAGTTTATTTAAACTAGGCCAAAAAGATAGAACTTTAGACCTTATAGACTCTGCTATTATATTATATTATATGTGTGTTTATATATTAATGAGATAGATATAAAACAGTGACAAAGGCATAATCCCAAAACCCCAAAGGAAGAGAGGGATGATGTAACAAAGTAAGGCCTAATTCAACAATATGTCTATGTTTCCGTTCAATGACTCAGTTTTGGTGATGATTATGAGGACATATGAGTCTATGAACAATGCCATGATGAGCTAAACATTGCATGAAAGGACGAAACTCACCATCCCAATCAGATTGAACATTTTTAATTTTAGAATTCAACTACAACTCAACCATTGTTTTAAAAGTTTGAAAAACTGACAATGTTTCATTCTTCAACAAAAGAAACAATTAACAAGAAATAGAAGCACCTCAGTCAACAAACAAAATGCTCACTTAACTCGGTTAAGAATATTTTAGAAAAGTATGCTTTAGTTACTAGATGTCAGGGTAAGAACTCTCGAATTGTGGGTTTTGTAAAAGGCTTTAAGTCACTGGTAATCTTGTAGGTTAACTTATGTTAATCTCTTTTGATAATGTAGAATTATCCCTTGCAAACTGGCTAACACTTAAGAGGTTTTTGGTAATGGAAGGAACATGCAACAAATGATTTTAGCGAAACAGAACTCGAGAATAAAACGGTGAGACAATATCCTTTTACAATATTGTAATATGCCAAATTCTGTAAACATTTCAAAAGAGAGTAACATGAGGAAGGGAAGAAAAAAAGAGGATAGATGTAATGTGATGTGACTATTACAGAATATTATCAGAATAAATGTTGGAAAGAAATATTACAGAATATTCATCTTACTTGTATTATGTTTTTTGGCAGAGTTTATGAGGTCAAAGAAAAAGGTTAGCATTGGAATTATATCTCCATACAATGCACAAGTGTATGAGATTCAGGACAAAATTAAGCAATACAGTTGCACTTCTCATCCTGGCTTCTTTGTTAGCGTTCGTTTTGTGGATGGTTTTCAAGGAGGCGAAGAAGATATCATAATAATTTCAACTGTAAGGTTTAATAAGAGTGTTTTTAATGCAGATATTGCCTTTGGATAGTAGGAAATGCAGCTACTTTAGTGAGCAGTGACTCTGTATGGAGAAAGCTTGTTCTGGATACAAACTTTAAGAATCTGATTCACGCTTTGACTCGGTTAAGAAGTTTTGAGAAGAACAAAATGAAAAATTAGAGTTTGATCAATGGTTGTGTAGGGCATCTCAATGACCTGGTTGTTAAATAACTGATAGGATGTATATCTTCTACTGTTATGGTAATTGTCATATTGGACTAGTAATGTCTATAGTTAGGATAGCCAGAACTGTTTAGCTAGACTATTGATAGGTTCTTTAATATATACAACTCATTTTCCCCTTTCATACAGATTACTAACAGAAACTAACAGAACCCAACCCCCTTTTCCTAACTGCCTTGGCAGTTAGGCTATGTGGCGTTTCTTCTCTTCTTATATACAATTAGTTCCCTAACAACTATGGTATGCATGCTACTAGTCTCTCTTGAATAAGAATCAAAATAAAATAATCTCAGTCTCTAAGAGCTAATTTACACTAACGTGAACTTTGATAGTTAAAGAAAAAGGCATAATCGTGAAACTAATTTGATCATAATCTCATTTTATTACAATAAAAAACTAAAAGAAAAATAATTTGTACATATTTCCGGTGATTTTTACAAACCCTGGTTGGTTTCGATGGTTTTCTCAAAACTTCTACAAATACTGACGATTTTTTAAGAACTCTCACTAATATTGTGATTTTCCCAAACCTCCTGTAAATACTAACGGTTTCTGTTAAACCTTCGCTAATATTGGAGGTTTCTGCTAAACTCCGCTAACACCAACGGTTTTCTCAAAGCTTTTAAAAATTGTGACGGTTTTTCAAAAAACTATCAGTAGTTATTTAACGACTCAACTTTTTCCAAAAGTTTTCCAAACCGTGGATAATGTATCTTCTGAGGGTTAAAACCGTCGAAAACAAAAAAAATAACTCTCGAAAAAATTGTAGAATTTTGTAGTAAATACTTCTAAAATATTTAATTTTCAAATAAATGATATTATAAAATTTAAATTTTGACCACGCCCAACAAAAATCGTCAAGTTTCCTTTTCTTTAAAATTTAACTTTTACAATATATATATAATTATAAACATAAGAAAAAAAGTTAAGGATTTGTAAACATATATAATATTAAAATTTAGATTTAATTTTCATAACATACTTAAATCTTAACATAGTTTCACTCTAGAGAAGGCATAAATTTGAGAAAGTAATCACGGGTGAGAAATTATGGAAAATTAAAATTTAAGAAATGAGAAAGCTTTAATCACTTACTTACCTCTTTGTTTAGAATATTGATGCTATATGTAATGTACAATAATGGGTGATTTGGTGAGAAAGAGGCTTCAAAGTCTGCTACAAGAAACAGTATCATTGATTTAGAACATTGAATATATGAAATAAAGAAACTAGGATTTGAGCAAAAATATGAAACCTTACCTCTTTATAATATTATAGCTAAGACTTCTGAATTATATATTTGTATGATTTTATGATCCAAATGTTGAGTACAGTTGCTGCGGTGAAATGAAGAACAATTAGGACATGAACATGAGAAGGATATCATGCAAAGGTAACCTTGTATTCGAACAAAAATGAAGACAGATCATCTTTTATTCTTTTCCAAAATGTTTGAAGAATGAAAGGAAGAGTTTGGTAAATCCCTTAAGTTTTATATTAATATTAGCAGCAACACTGCTCTCTGACTTGCATGCAGGCAATTCACAAAATCTTTCTGTTAGAGAGTCTACTCCAAACTTTTACATGATAATCACAATTACATAAGCAAAAGTCTAGATAAATAAATGGATGATAATGATATTGGAAATAGAGAAAGTGAAGAGTTGGAATGAGTGAAGAAGAAGATAAAGCAAAAAATAAAACATATTTTTTGAATTAAATAATTTATTATGTATTATGTTGATGTGAATTATGGATAGTATGTTAAATAAAACACTAATATCATTAGTAATTGAGGATCAATTTCATAAATTTTGAAAAAAATACATTAACTAGACTAAACTTAAAAAAAACTAAAATTAAAATCCCTTAATAATTTAAGAATCCAAGTCATACTTAATTAAAAAAATAAAATTAATACATATTTAATATCAATTGCGATTATATAAAATATAACACATTACCTTAAATAATATATTTATTATCTCCTCCAAGAAAACAAATAAAACTTTATTAAGATTCAACCACTTATAAATAACACTATTGAATTCAAGTATTTGGAACCACACTTTATTTTAACATTCAATCGACTATTTAGCAAGTATACGTGTGTTGTGCCTCCTTACACAACTTTCTTTTACATTAAAATTTAATGTATATATATTTTTGAATTTCAATGTAGTAATATTTAATATGTACTAAAGAATTTTTAAGTTTAATTGTATATAATATCTATTAAATAAAAATATAAAGTTAAGGAAGTAATGTCATCTAATATTGACTATGATAAAAACATAATATTTTCCATTTAAAATTTGAATTGTCATTATATATTTAAATCTTAAGATAATTTGACTTTACAAAATGGATAAATTTGGGTAACCAAGCCTTGAGCGGTGAGAAATGATGGAAGATTAAAACCAAATAGGAAATTAAAAAAAATATATGAGAAAGCTTAATCAGCAACCTCTTTGTTTAGAATATTGATGCTATGTAAGGACAATAATGGGTGACTGATCAGAAAGAGACTTCAAAGTCTGCTATAAGAAACAGTGTCATTGATTTGGAATATTGAATATCTGATCTAAAGAAATTTGCAACAAGGATTTTGAGCAAAAATATGAAACCTTACCTCTTTAAAATATTGTCGATCGATACAGAAGATTTGAATTATATATTTGTCAAGATTGGTGAGTTTATGATCCGAATGTTGAGAACTATATGAGTTGCTATGGTGAAATGAAAGACAATTATAGGACATGGACATGCAAATGAAGAAAAAATGAAGATAGATGGTCTTTTATTCTTTTAAAAAATGTTTCAGATTCTTTGAGTGCAAGGAAAGAAAATTAAATAGAAACTGTTAAAAAACAGAGATTCTCTGCAGACATTATTGAAAAATGAAAGGAAGAATTTGGCAATCCCTAGTTTGAAGTTATGCCAAAAGTGTTTGAAGTACCTTGTGTGATTCTTCATTAATTTCTGGAAATTGTTGAGCATATCGAATTTTGCAAATGAAAGGCAACTTGGATTCTCGTAAAAATTCCTTAACTTGTAACCACTCAGAACAAAGGTGAGAATAACGATGGCAGAATAAAAAATGAAAATTCAGAAACATGGAGTTGGTAATAAGCTTTAGTATGCAAAGATGAAGTTGGCAATAAGATATGCTCAATTCTTCCAATGAAGTCAAGGTCTTAGTTACGGATGTCGTAAACAATGAGCCTAACATTGGACATCCACGTATCTTAAAAAATGCGAGGCTAGATAGAGAAAATGATGCTGAAAAACAATTATAAATAACAAAAATGTTAGTCAATTAAAAGTTTCATTCTTATTTTCAATAGATCGATCTCGACGGACTAAAACCACAAATCCAAAAATCAAATAATCAATTGATAATAATGAAAAATAATCATCCAATACAAATTTATTATGCCCACTTTAAATTTTCACCATCCTTTTTCTTTTAATAATTTCAGATTTAATTACTCTTTTAATTTCTATATTTACACAAACTTTATCTTAATTTTAGTTCCTATCTCAAAAATGGTATCTTTTTTTCATCCGTAAAGATAACAATTGTAGTTTTTTTTTACTCATTCGCATATCTATAAATTCTGTACTTTTTTAAAATATTCACCTTAACAAAAATATTTTAAAGTACGATTTTTACCTAAAAACGAAGTGGGTATTTCTGCATAACATGTGGGTTTCCATATGGTTTTCTTTAATTCTCTCAGCTAAAATTTTATTGAATTTGCAAAACAAAATAACATGCTTAAGAAATGTAATATTGGAAACGTACCTGACCTACTGTTCACAAGAGATACTGATGGAATTGAAATGCTTTTAGGAGAAACTTTGACTTGGTTAGATTCAAAATGTCGATGCTCGTCTTCCTCGACAATTTCATTTGTTTCTTCATGGTGTGCTGGTGGAAGAACATCCTCAATTATTTGTTCTAGCATATTGCAACTTCTAATCTCAAGCCTTTTCAATTGAGACAGGTCTCCTGTAATACTGACTGAGAATACATGTTTTAATTCGTCACATTTATACAACTTCACTTCTTGAAGATTCTGGAAAATTTTGAATTGCATAGAATGCTCAATTGTGAATTGATCTTCACTTTTCTTTGTTTTGTCATCATCGACTATATGCTTCAATATTTCACAATTGTATATTTCTAATATTTTTAACTCAGTCATACATTGAGCAATGACATATGTGAACAGAGATATTAATTGTGGGCAACTTTTTATATATAGCTCCTCCAAATTTTCAAAAGACCCATTGGCAGGTAGACAACCATGTCATAAAGCTTTTAGATGTTTCATGTGGTTGATCACCATATAACGTAACGTGGAAAAGAGATTTCCCACCTTACTCAAATGATTGTTAGTGTCAACCAAACACACTATTTCTTCACAATGACCTATCTTGAGTTCTTTCAACTCATTCATACCTTCTTCAATTTGAAATATATCAGGCATCATATTTTTTGCACCTCCCTCAATATTTGCTACAAATAGCTCTTTTGCTTTTTTGGCCAAACCTTTAATAACCTCATTTGATATGTCAAAATAGTTAATTACTAAAGTTTTCTCATAAGAGCAAAACTCTTGAAATCTATAATTATTACAAAAAGAAGAGTATCCTAATACAATTCCATACCTTTGTAGCGTTTGGGGAACACTAAACGAGTTAGAGAATTTAACACTTTCTTCCTTGTGATATCTCCGACAGTCTTTAAAAATATACAATTCTTCTAGAGATGGGTTCTTGCTTTCCATGAAACAACTTCTAAACTCTAACAATTTCAAGTTTGTCGCAACATCAGTTTGCCAGTCAAGGAATGAAGACCATGAACAACTATGAAACGAAAGACTATGAAGTTTCTTCATATCTATCACAAATGAAATGTCTCTCAATTCCAAGTATTGAAGGACTAGACAACGAAGATTTGTTAATGTTTTGAAAGACGTTGTTGACAACTGCAACCTATAGTCGTTTTTATTGATAATAATCAAAACTCTAAGTTTTCCCGTTCTTTCAAAAATTCCATCGGATACTTCCAATTTTGTTTGTATAGTTAAAAACTCAAGATTGGAACAATCCATATCATCTGGAAATTTCACACACCATAGATATCTTATTGAACCTTGCTCCAAACTTACATCCTTTTCCACTTCACACTTGACGAATAGAGAAACTGAAGAAGGCAATGTTTGGGACGGCGATTAGATTTTTGGCGAAGAAGCCGAAGCCAAAGATGGGACCCGTGGCAGTTAAAACGCCGCCGGAGCAGAGGCAAACGATCACCAGAACCCTATTCGATATCATCAAGGGGCATGGTCCCATCACCGTTGCTAACACCTGGGAACGCGTCAAGGTACCTTGGTTTCTCTTTCACCTTCCTCAAGTTCATTTTTATTATCCTATTAGACATGACTTTTTGAATACTGAATTTCACTTTTGTGTGATTTAAGCTAGTTGTTGTATGTTATTTCGACAAGTAACATTTGATCGAAGAACTAAAATCTTACCATTACAATGTTTGGGATTCGATGGACACAATTGCAATTGCAATTGCAATATTTAGATACTCCGTTGACACCATTAGAACATGAAAGAGGTTGCACATTTGCGATAACTTGAGATTTGATAATCTTTTGGTTCTAAAATTGTGCAATTGCAACAACTCAGGACCAGAAGTATAATTAAGTTTTTTTGTTAAGTTTTCCGAGATACAGTATAATGTTTTTCAAACATTTAATGACTAGTGTAATGTACAAATAATGGATGGAAGATGTTTTTCGAATAATTAAGATTGTGCAAGAATAGACAAAAGAAGATATTTTCATGCTATGCGTCGAAACTTTTGGAGATGTTACTGTAATTTACTTTCTTGATATAAACTTGATTGAAAGAAAATAATGTTGAGATGTTGGATTTTAGGAAGTTGGATTGAAAGATTTGACAAGCAAGAATCACATGAAAATCATGCTGAGATGGATGAGAGAGAGGCAGAAGGTTCGTCTCGTTTGCAACCACGTTGGGGCTCATAAACAGTTTCTCTATACCACTTGGTTTACCAAGCCAACCACATCTCCTAAGAACCCCTCTTGAAACTTTATTATCAGTTTGTTGCTTATTTGTATCATGTCAAGAGTAATAATTTCGTGTCATATCCAGAAAATGAATGATAAGGTAAACTTTATGATTCGAAATTTTGTAGAGCCAATGCACTGATTTGATGATCCGGTAAACTTTTTAATAGTGAAAGAAGGTGTGGGCTAGTTTATGAAAGGATCTGTGATTAAAGGTAACTTTTTTCTTTCGTTTTTGAGATTTTGTGTTTCTGGCATTAAATTATTAATAGGCAGAGTGGACAATCTAACGTCGATCATGACATGAAGCTCTAAATACTACTATAGACCGACTTTTCCAACAACAGCAAACTCAGTTTGGAACACTTTTCACGTTCCTTATCTTCACTGATTTGTGATGACTCATTGCAATTGTCTATCTTCAAGCCTTACAGTTTAGGCATGTCTTCTGAGTCTAAAGATGAGATTTCTCTTAAAAATGATCTTAAACTGGAAAAATATTTTGGTTTAATGATAATTAATTTAACAAAATATACGTTTTTTTTGGTAAAACGAAGTGAAGTTATTTAAAGAATTGACCTGGTTTAATGCTTCATAAATTAAAAGAAAGAATTGAACTGTATCTAGTTTCAAGCAAATAGATAAAATATAAGGGGGGAATATATATCAAACCATACTTGAAAAAGTTTAAAAAACGACATAATGTTGACGTTAAATGCGACATAATAAGCTTAAACATCTTGCTTTGCCCTCCAAAAAACATTGCATTCTTAGAAAAATAAAAAATAAGACCAAATGTATGTTTATGGAGAAACAAAAATTACATATAAAACCAAAGTGTTTGGTTACAACTTCCAAATCACAAAAAGTCAATACATTTTGTTTGGGCATTAACAAAGTCATTAAGACTTCAAAGTTCATTTTTTATATTGCTTAGTTCCTGAGTTAAATGATCATATCTCTTAAGACGCATTTCATCATGACCTCTCAAATCCAAGTTGAACAACTTTATGACATAGTTTAAGGAAGTTCTTTGTCTTAAGAGATGGAGGTCCATCTTTGGTCCTTTGTCTTCCTAGTTCCTCAATATTCTGTGCATCACAAATGAAAAAGAAATGTTCATGTATCTTAAAGTTATAGCGTGGAAAAGTAGTTGTTTCATAATAAACATAATGTGTTGGTGCAATAATAATTTGAGCAAATTTAGTGGTTATCATTGTTTCTCTGGTATGGAAAACCAATATCATTTGTTGATTCTTCGTGTACCATTTTTTATTTGAAATATTGAATAAGCATAACAAGAATTAGTGTTTACACCAGGAAATCTGTTTACAACAATCCTAGTAATTTTTAAATTTAAAAACATAATAATGATGAAATCTTGTACAAATATTGATTTATTGTACTTCTTAAATATTCAGAAACTTAAACAACTTCTCGTCGCAAATAAAAGTACATTCTGAAACTATAACACTCATTCTTAAAAGAATTGCATATAATGCCAAATCTAATTCAAAGGAGTAACATAAAACAGATAAAACTAAAGTGTTTTGGCTAGAAATCTCAAATCACAGAAAGTCGAAACATTTTGCTTGGGCATCAAGAAAGTCATTGAGACTCCTAAGTTCTTTCTTTATGTTGTCTAGTTCCCAAGTTAAATGATCATGTCTCTTAAGAAGCTCATTGATTCGCACCTTTGCATGGTCCAACTTAGGATCCCTTCCCAAAACACGTTGACGCATTTCATCAACCCAAGACCTCTCAAATCCAAGTTGAACAGCTTCATCACACACTTTAAGGAACTCCTTTTCTCTCTCACGATTAATACTACCAACACTTTCCCTTCGAAGGAACAACAACATATCTGCCAATGTTTTCAACATCCAAGCTCGAAAGCGATCAGTGAACTTCTCACAAGCATTCCAAAGATGAGGATATGCTTCTATCGCCTCCACTAGCAAAGAAATTTGTGAATCATTGAGATCAACAAAGTACTTATACTTTTCCAATCTTGTACGAGTATCTGTAGAAGTTGTAAAAAGTTTGAGGAGTAGGTGACATATATATATATATATAAGATGGAAAGAAGACAAGAAAAGAGCAATAACCTGGAGTAACCACAACGTCATCATCCAACAAATTCAACCCTTCTTGGATTTTGATATTTTGATAGGGTGCTATTTCTGTCTTGTCTTCATTCATCTCATTATCTTGTTTAACAACCTTGGAATCGTGTGAAAGTATATTTGCACCGCTTGACTTGTGAATTGTAACACCACTAACCAAGCTAATGTTATCTCCACCAGTTTTAATTGTAGCTCCCTCTGTTGCAGCTCCACCTCTGCTCCTTTCTCTTCCTATTTCCTCAATATTCTATTCATCACCCATGGAAAAGTAATGTTTGTGTATATTTAAAGTTATAACTTTTAAAAACATTTGTTTCATAATGTATATCATGTGTTGGTACCACAATAATTTGACCAATTTTAACGGTTACCATATTTACAAGTAAAAGTATTTTATGCAAAGGAGTTACCATACAAGTTTGAGACGAACTTCTTACCTCTGAAACAGAAGTTTGATTGATTAGTAAGTAAAGTTTGGTTGTGGTTGTTTTAATTTCTTCCATCATGTAGTTGAATAATGTATCATTTTCAGAAGATTAAAAGAAAATATGCAAATACCTCATTCATGTTTGGAGATGAAATGTCTGGAAAGTTTTGCTCCATAGCTTCTGGGTCTGATGACATTTCACTTTTTCTGTCTATTTTTTTTGGAACTCTTCTATTTCCGACTCTTGTGTTTTGGTTTCAATTTTGTTATGTTGACCTAGCATTTCAACTCTGCTCTCCAACATAGATTGATTGTTATCATTGACTTGTGAAGAACATGGTTTAATTTCAGATGTAGATGGATCTTCACGGTTCATTTGAAGGGGAGAAGTGTTTTTTGGCGTAGGATCCCAATCCTGCCGAAAACAATTGATCGTAAAAAGTTAGGACTACTTTTTGTGATTGATAGCCTCCAGACTAATTTATTTCCTTCAGTTGTTGTAGTATATAAATCAACCATTCATTTTTTGTAAATTTTAAAAAAAAATGAGAATATTTAGTTTGTGTAACGTTATTTTAGTTAAGCAATTAGTGGTATATACTAAAGTTTACGATATTAAATTTCACTTGGTTAACTTGAATAGGTTGGCGGGTTCTGACCTGTAAAGAAGGCAACTCAGTAGAATTGTTGCTCCTAGAAACTTCATCTAATTTCTTTATTTCCTCCATCAGTGACCAAATTTGCCAGTGAGGAATTCTAGAATCTTCCAAAGCTGTAGTTCAAGCATATAGTTAAGGACTTCGTTTAACAATGAAACAAAGCAAACACAGAAATCAACGCACCCTCAACATTCCATGAATAATCATTATATGGTCACAATTAAAAATAATTAAATGGAAAACAAAATAACGTGTAGAAAACTATAAATACAAGTGATTATTTGTACAAATGTTTGGTTCAAAATTTGAATGAAACATGTAATTTGTTCGTATTTTCTTTAGGTGGAAGAAAGAAAAATAAATCATTACGTTATTAAGAATAGTTATTTGAAATGTAGTTGTGCTCTAATTCTATAAGGAAATAAAGATGTTGGCTGAAGATTTCAGATTTCACAGCTACATTGAACACATTTAGCGAAATCACCATGAGTCGTTTATATATAAAACTTCCATCGTAATATGTAATGTTTGCAACATGTCCATTCATAGTATTTACCTTCCAAAAGAAGATTTTGTTGGAGTTCCTGAGGAGTAATTGTTGAAGTCAAAGAGAGTTTTGGACAATTGCGGATAATGCGATGCTTCACATTTAAAAATATACTCTCTTGTTGAAAATTTAAAAGATGCATAAATATTATAACTTTCAGTTGTGGAAGTTGAACTTTGGTCTTTCCTGTCTCATCGTATTCGCATGCAATAAAGTCTTGTAGTTCATTGGCTTCCTTTATTATTAGAATCTTCAAGTTGGAAAGATCATTGGATGCAAATACAGAGGTGAAACATTTCATCTTATGGCATTGTTTAATAATCAATGATTCTAGTTTGGGGAAGCATGGTTGAATAAACATTTTATCCTCCAAATCCTCTTCAATTATCTGTCTTAATTCCTTGCATTCACTTACTTCCAGATAATTTAACTCTGGTAGGGATCTCAACATAGACTGAGGAAATATTAGTTATTAGTAATGAGTTGAGATGTTGGAGGGTAAATATGAGTCAATTCAGGTAGACTTATCAACTTCAAATATTCTAACTTTAATCCATTGTTGGCATTTCTCATGCGCAGAGTTTGCTGGGTGAGAAAATGGTTCTTAATATTCAACTCTGTCATTCTTTGAGCAATGACATATGTGAGGAGACATGTTAATTGTTTACAATCTTCTATACATAGTTTCTTTAATTTTTCGAAAGACCCATTGACAGGTGTTGCAAATATATCTTGCATCGAGTCACAATTCCAAATAAATATACTTTTCAAATTTGAGAACATTGAAAGATCACTTTCAAATTCATGCTCATCTTCAACCATGTTTTCCTTTCTTTTCACTCTTTCAGGAGTTACTATATGCTTCAAACCATCACAGTTATATATTTTCAATTCTTCCAATGAAGTCAAGGTCTTAGCTACAGATGTCGTAAGCAATGACTCCAACATTGGACATGAATCTATCTTAAGATCTGTCAGGCTAGAGAGAGAAAATGATCCTGAAAAAACAATATTATAAATAACAAAAATGTTAGTCAATTAAAAATTTCATTCTCATTTTAAATACATTGATCTCTACAAAACTAAAATCACAAATCCAAACATCAAATAATCAGCTAATAATAATAACGATGAAACCACTTCACATTTTCACCATCCTTTTTTCTTTTAATAATTTCATATTTAATTACTGTTTTAATCTCTATTTACAATAATTCCATCTTAATTTCCTATATTCTAATATAGTATATTTTTTAATCTGTAAAGATACCATTTGTATTTTATTTTACTCATCAAGGTAATATATATAAACTGAAAGATATGTTCTTCAATAGATAGATTAAAAGAGAAAATTTTCTAACCAAAGCGATCGATTGAGTAAATAGTTTATAATTTTATATGGAAAATTAATATTTAAAATTCGAATTCAAATATATTTCCCTTTTCTCTTACTACGTCACAAATATCATATATAATGTTTTAACAATTAATTTTCTTATATTTTTCATATACGACAATGTATTCATAATATTAATGAAGAAAACCCAAAACTTATCCGACAAATTTATCTAAACGACTACTTTATAAAATATAACTGTAAGGTAAGAAACATACTTATTCGATAAATTTCAAACAAAAATCTTAATTGAATTCTTAAGGAATGGAGCCAGTTTTAATTGGTTAATAGATTCAGGGAATTAATTGATAAAATTAAATTATAAATAGCTATTACCAAAATTTTAATTGAATTTGAAGAAAAGAATAAGATTCTTATGAGATATGTAATATGGAAAAGATACCTGAGGAGTTACTCTGCACATCTTTTTCTACAATTTCATTTGTTTCTTCGCAGTGTGCTGGTGGAAGAACTTCCTCAATTATTTGTTCTAGCGTATAGCAATTTGAAATAGTAAGTGTTTTCAACTGAGTTAAACCTCCTGTGATATTGGCTGAGAATACATGTTTTAATTCTTTACATCTAAATATCCTCACTTCTTGAAGATTCTGGAAAATTTTGAATTGCATGGAATGCCCAATTGTAAATTGATCTTCATTTTCCTTTGTTTTGTCATCATCAACTATTATATGCTTCAATTTATTACAATTCATTATGCGTAATATTTTCAACTCTGTCACTCGTTGAGCAATGACATATGTGAAGAGACATGTTAATTGTTCGCAATCTTTTATAAATAGAAACTCTAATTTTTCAAAAGACCCATTGGCAGGCAGACAACCATACCATAAACATGTATTCTTGGCTGAGAATACATGTTTTAATTCTCTACATCTATGTATCTCCACTTGTTGAAGATTTTGAAAATTTTTGGATTGTATTGAATGCCCATTTGTGAATTGATTTTCACTTTTCTTTAATTTTTCGAAAGACCCATTATTGAAAGGTGTTGCAAATATATCTTGCATCGAGTCACAACCCCAAATAGTTACCCTTTTCAAATTTGAGAACATTGAAAGATCACTTTCAAATTCATGCTCATCTTCAACCATGTTTTTCTTTCTTTTCACTCTTTCAGAAGTTACTATATGCTTCAAACCATCACAGTCATATATTTTCAATTCTTCCAATGAAGTCAAGGTCTTAGCTACAGATGTTGTAAACAATGAACCCAACATTGAACATGAAGATATTTCAAGAAATTCAAGGTTAGACAGAGAAAACGATCCTGAAAAACAATTATAAATAAAAAAATATTAGTTAATTAAAAATTCCTTTCTTATTTTCAATACATTGATCTCCACCAACTAATATCACAAATCCAAACATCAAATAATCAACTAATAATAACGATGAAACCACTGCACATTTTCACCATCCTTTTTTCTTTTAATACTGTAAAGATACCATTTGTATTTTATTTTACTCATCAAGGTAATATATATAAACTGAAAGATATGTTCTTAAATAGATAGATTAAAAGAGAAAATTTTCTAACCAAAGCGATCGATTGAGTAAATAGTTTATAATTTTATATGGAAAATTAATATTTAAAATTCGAATTCAAATATATTTCCCTTTTCTCTTACTACGTCACAAATATCATATATAATGTTTTAACAATTAATTTTCTTATATTTTTCATATACGACAATGTATTCATAATATTAATGAAGAAAACCCAAAACTTATCCGACAAATTTATCTAAACGACTACTTTATAAAATATAACTGTAAGGTAAGAAACATACTTATTCGATAAATTTCAAACAAAAATCTTAATTGAATTCTTAAGGAATGGAGCCAGTTTTAATTGGTTAATAGATTCAGGGAATTAATTGATAAAATTAAATTATAAATAGCTATTACCAAAATTTTAATTGAATTTGAAGAAAAGAATAAGATTCTTATGAGATATGTAATATGGAAAAGATACCTGAGGAGTTACTCTGCACATCTTTTTCTACAATTTCATTTGTTTCTTCGCAGTGTGCTGGTGGAAGAACTTCCTCAATTATTTGTTCTAGCGTATAGCAATTTGAAATAGTAAGTGTTTTCAACTGAGTTAAACCTCCTGTGATATTGGCTGAGAATACATGTTTTAATTCTTTACATCTAAATATCCTCACTTCTTGAAGATTCTGGAAAATTTTGAATTGCATGGAATGCCCAATTGTAAATTGATCTTCATTTTCCTTTGTTTTGTCAATTGTGAAGAGACATGTTAATTGTTCGCAATCTCTTATATATAACTTCTCTAATTTTCCAAAAGACCCATTTGCAGGTAGACAACCAAGCCATAAAGTTTTTAGATGTTTCATGTAGAGGATATCCATATAACGTAACTTGGAGAAAATATTTACCATCTTACTCAAATGATTGCTAGTGTCAATCAAACACTCTATTTCTTCACAATCACGTATCCTCAGTCCTTTCAACTCATTCATACCTTCTTCAATTTCAAATATATCAGGCATCATATTTTTTGCACCTTCCTTAATATTTCCCACAAATAGCTCTTTTGCTTTTTTGGCCAAACCTTTAATAACCTCATTTGATATGTCAAAATAATTAATTCCTAAAGTTCTCTCATAAGAGAAAAACTCTTGAAATCTATCAGTATAAAAATTATATTCTAATATAATTCCATACCTTTGCAGCTTTTTGGGGACACTAAATGAGTTAGAGAATTTAACACTTTCCTCCTTTCGATCAATGTAGGGGTCTTTAAAAATATACAATTCTTCTAGAAATGGGATTCTTTTGATCTCTTCAAAAATATTGCTTTCAATGTCACAACTTTTAAACTCTAACAACTTCAAGTTTTTAAGTGTTGTGAGTGCAACATCAGTTTGCAAGTCAAGGAACGAAGGCAATGAACAACGATGAAACGAAAGACTTTGCAGTTTCTTCGTATCTCTCACAAATGAAATGTCTCTCAAATTCCATTTTTGAAGGATCAGACAATGGAGATTTGTTAATGATTTGAAAGACGTTGTTGACAACTGCAACCTATCGTCGTTTTTATTGGTAATAATCAAAACTCTAAGTTTTTCCAGTGTTTCAAAAATTCCATCAGATACTTCCAATTTTGTTTGTATAGTTAAAAATTCAAGATTGGAACAATCCACATTATCTGGAAATTTCACACACCATAGATATCTTATCGAACCTTGCTCCCAATTTACATCCTTTTCCACTTCACACTTGATGATCTTATTTTCATTCTTTGCTATCCAATGGGCTACATCACGAACCAAGTCATGCATTTTGACAAATTCATGATCTACCTCCATCATCAAACAAGAACTTACAAGCTTGATTTTGGCTGCAGTGACTTCAGTCCTTGCCTCTTCATATGTCTCAACTTCTCCAGCCACACCTAACCCTATTGCACATCTTATTAAACATTCCACTGAAATCTCATAATCTTCGGGGAATACAGAACACAATAGGAAAAGTGATCTAGCTTGTTCAGTATCTAGATTATCGTAGCTCAACTTTAAACGCATATAGGGATCTTGCAAGCCCCTACTGATATTGATCGGCTTAGAACTTCTCAATTTATTCAACGCAGCACGCCATATCACCTCTTGTTTTCCCTTCAAGCTACTAGCAACAGCTACAATGGCAACAGGCAATCCTTTACATTCTTTTGATATTAATATTCCCAAATGCTTTATGTTTCCAGGAGTGTCTTTCGACATAAGTGCTTTCTCTTGGAAGAGAGTCCATGCTTCTTCATCAGTTAAGATGGGTAGATAAATCTTTTTTTGACAATCCATTGAAATACAAACTTCTTCAGATCGAGTGGTAATGAGAATCTTGCGGCCTTTATGGTATTCAGAGAGGGGAATCCCTATGCGACCAAAATAAAGTTTTTCCCACACATCATCTAGAATTATAAGAAATTTTTTTTCCTGGGTTAATCTCATGCACAAGCGTTGGGCTCTCTCCATTTCTTGATCTTCTGGAAATTTATAATGCAATGAACTTGCAATTTTGTCTTGAATCCTTGAAACTTCTACTGTACTAGACACAGGAACAAAAATAACTGTGTCAAAAAGATGCTCAGCTTCTGCTATCTTCTTAACTTCCATTGCTAATGTGGTTTTACCACAGCCCCCCATCCCGTATAACCCAATCATTGTAACCCCATCATCTTTCAGTGCTTCCATAAGTTGATCAGAAGCATATTTTCTACTATCAAAATTCATAGATTTTTCTGTGAGAATATCAGAAGTGTTTGAGGGAATTGAGGCAATGCGTTCAAGTTGTATATATTGTTTACCTTCTTGAATGATCTTTTGAAGGTCTGCTTTTTTAATTGCCAACTTTTTTCCTAAACGATATCGCCAAATCCAATTTGGACAGTATCCAAAAAAACAACTCTTTTTGGCATTTGTCTCTTTAAGCAAACGATTCACATATTCTGAATCAATGTTTGCATTCTTCAACCATTTATCAATAACATCACTCTTTAAAGTTTGCTTTCGAGCATGTATGACACGATCATCTACAGTCTTTATCGTTTCGACCAAGTTGTCTTCTTCTTTTTGAAGCTCTTTAGCAAAACTATTAAAGCAAAAGGAGTATTGTAATTGACTAATAGCCCCACACGCCACATCTTTTAAAACTCCAGACAAAAATCCATTCAGAATGTCCATCTATTCACTTTACTGGATTCAACTTAAATAACCTGATAATACAAATATAAGATCAAATAAACATAATGAGTTTTGTATCCAATTAAGAATCAACTTTAGATTAAAGATTAATTTTGTTTTTCAAATTGTTCAAAAGCAATCTTATAGTAAAATTTTAAAAAATTGTAAATGAAAAAACATTTTGTTCTTGTTTATTTCTTTTTTAAAAAAAAAAAATTCCCCTCTCCACGCAAAAATTCAAATTCAAATGTGAGTATACTTAAATGGCAAACAAATTTTCAGCCATTCTCAAAATTATACGTAAAACTTACCAATATAATTATCAATATAAGGATCATTTTTTTAAGTTTTGAAGCAATTCGTTGAAGACTATACAAGTTAGGTAATGAAATATAACCTAATTCAATAAAATAAGATTCATATGGAATCGGTGAGTTTAAAGGGATCTCTAATTAGACGTAAAAAATCAGATTTTATATGGAAATTGAGGCTAGCATGATAAACTTCGAGTTGAATATGTTATTGGTTTATAAATATGTGACGGAATGAGTCTTGATTTATTACAATCTTTTTTCCATAAATAATATCTTAAAGATGGGATTAAAAATTAAAATATATTATTTATCAAAATATAAATACATTTTATTTATAATTCAAATACTCAATTATTAATTAAAAATCATTATAAATTAATTCAAACTTAGTCACATATTTATAAAGTCATTACTTTAACTTATTATTTTTTTGAAATATCTTTTAAAGTAACTAACTTTAAATAAAAATAATAATCATAGATCTAATGATATTATTATTGTATTTACACATTTATAAATTATCTAATAATAAAAAAACACTAGGAAAATAATGTATAGTGGAGCTTTATTTTCGACGGTTTTTAATAAAACTGCAGTGAATTTAGTCTTTTTCTTTTAAATTATATTTTCGGTGGTTTTGTGCTAAACCGCCCATAATATGTTAAAAAATATTCCCCATATCCTAGGTTCCTCTATTTCTTCTTTTCTCTCATGTTTCCTTCTTCACTCTGCATTCACGATTTACCATCTCAAGGCTTCCCTCTATTTCTTCTTCCTCATTTCCCATTTTCCTCTTCACTTTGCCTTCACAATTAATCATTTTCTTCTACACCAGTTGTCCAGTTGATATTTTTCTCTCCACCTCGCATTCATCGTTCAAGATTTTCTTCTTCACTCCACTTTTCGACTTATGGATTTGTGCTTCTTCTTCACGATTTGACGGTTTGCAGTTCAAAGCTCGCACCAAAGATATTGTGGAGGCCGGAGTTCGGGGATTCAAAGGTTTGCAGCATGCTTTCCTATTTGCTTTCTTCTTCATTTTGTTGTCTGTAAATTAGTTGGATTGAATAACTTAGGGTTTGTGATGTAATGTTAATCGTAGGTACTGTCTTCGCTTACGGGCAAACGAATAGTGGGAAGACTTACACGATGAGCTGCTAACGATTTGTTTCGAATCATTCAACAAGTAACCACTCCTTACTTTCATTTTTTTGTGTGACAAAACCAGTAACAAGAGTTGAAAAGTGACACAAAGCCATTGAAATTGAATTCTAATTGATATAAACAATGTTTGGATACAGTTCTTTATACAATTCAAGCTAGAAGAGCTTTGGGGCTTCTGTGTTCCGAGCAAACTCTTAAGTTAAACCGGGGCAACTTCATAAAAGTTAAGTGCAGAAGTTCAATTCACTTATTTTTTTGTGTCTTGTATAGATATAGATATTTATATAGAAGTTTATTTAAACTAGGCCAAAAAGATAGAACTTTAGACCTTATAGACTCTGCTATTATATTATATTATATGTGTGTTTATATATTAATGAGATAGATATAAAACAGTGACAAAGGCATAATCCCAAAATCCCAAAGGAAGAGAGGGATGATGTAACAAAGTAAGGCCTAATTCAACAATATGTCTATGTTTCCTTTCAATGACTCCGTTTTGGTGATGATTATGAGGACATATGAGTCTATGAACAATGCCATGATGAGCTAAACATTGCATGAAAGGACGAAACTCACCACCCCAATCAGATTGAACATTTTTAATTTTAGAATTCAACTACAACTCAACCATTGTTTTAAAAGTTTGAAAAACTGACAATGTTTCATTCTTCAACAAAAGAAACATTTAACAAGCAATAGAAGCACCTCAGTCAACGAACAAAATGCTCACTTAACTCGGTTAAGAATATTTTAGAAAAGTATGCTTTAGTTACTAGATGTCAGGGTAAGAACTCTCGAATTGTGGGTTTTGTAAAAGGCATTAAGTCACTGGTAATCTTGTAGGTTAACTTATGTTAATCTCTCTTTTGATAATGTAGAATTATCCCTTGCAAACTGGCTAACACTTAAGAGGTTTTTGGTAATGGAAGGAACATGCAACAAATGATTTTAGCGAAACAGAACTCGAGAATAAAACGGTGAGACAATATCCTTTTACAATATTGTAATATGCCAAATTCTGTAAACATTTCAAAAGAGAGTAACATGAGGAAGGGAAGAAAAAAAGAGGATAGATGTAATGTGATGTGACTATTACAGAATATTATCAGAATAAATGTTGGAAAGAAATATTACAGAATATTCATCTTACTTGTATTCTGTTTTTTGGCAGAGTTTATGAGGTCAAAGAAAAAGGTTAGCATTGGAATTATATCTCCATACAATGCACAAGTGTATGAGATTCAGGACAAAATTAAGCAATACAGTTGCACTTCTCATCCTGGCTTCTTTGTTAGCGTTCGTTCTGTGGATGGTTTTCAAGGAGGCGAAGAAGATATCATAATAATTTCAACTGTAAGGTTTAATAAGAGTGTTTTTAATGCAGATATTGCCTTTGGGTAGTAGGAAATGCAGCTACTTTAGTGAGCAGTGACTCTGTATGGAGAAAGCTTGTTCTGGATGCAAACTTTAAGAATCTGATTCACGCTTTAACTCAGTTAAGAAGTTTTGAGAAGAACAAAATGAAAAATTAGAGTTTGATCAATGGTTGTGTAGGGCATCTCAATGACCTGGTTGGTAAATAACTGATAGGGTGTATATCTTCTACTGTTATGGTAATTGTCATGTTCTTAGGTGTATGGACTAGTAATGTCTAAAGTTAGGATAGCCAGAACTGTTTAGCTAGACTATGGTATGCATGCTACTAATCTCTCTTGAATAAGAATCAAAATAAAATAATCTCAGTCTCTAAGAGCTAATTTACAGTAACGTGAACTTTGACAGTTAAAGAAAAAGGCATAATCGTGAAACTAATTTGATCATAATCTCATTTTATTATAATCAAAAACTAAAAGAAAAATAATTTGTACATATTTCCGATGATTTTTACAAACTTGGTTGGTTCTGACAGTTTTCTCAAAACCTCTACAAATACTGACGGTTTTTGAAGAACTCTCACTAATATTGTGATTTTTCCAAACCTCCGGTTTTTGTTAAACCTTCACTAATATCGGAGGTTTCTGCTAAACTCCGTTAATACCAATGGTTTTCTCAAAACCTTTAAAAATTGTGACGATTTTTCAAAAAATTATCAGTAGTTATTTAGCGACTCAACTTTTTCCAGAAGTTTTCCAAACCGTGGATAATGTATCTTTCAAAGGTTAAAACCGTCGAAAACAAAAAAAATAACCCTCAAAAAGATTGTAGATTTTTGTAGTAAATGCTTCTAAAATATTTAATTTTCAAATAAATGATATTATGAAATTTAAATTTTGACCACGCCCAACAAAAAATCGTCAAGTTTCCTTTTCTTTAAAATTTAACTTTTACAATGTATATATAATTATAAACATAAGAAAAAAAGTTAAGGATATGTAAACATATATAATATTAAAATTTAGATTTAATTTTCATAACATACTTAAATCTTAACAATAGTTTCACTCTAGAGAAGGCATAAATTTGAGCAAGTAATCACGGGTGAGAAATTATGGAAAATTAAAATTTAAGAAATGAGAAAGCTTGAATCACTTACCTCTTTGTTTAGAATATTGATGCTATATGTAATGTAGAATAATGGGTGATTTGGTTAGAAAGAGGCTTCAAAGTCTGCTACAAGAAACAGTATCATTGATTTAGAACATTGAATATATGAAATAAAGAAACTAGGATTTCAGCAAAAATATGAAACCTTACCTCTTTATAATATTATCGCTAAGACTTCTGAATTATATATTTGTATATGATCCAAATGTTGAGTACAGTTGCTGCGGTGAAATGAAGAACAATTAGGACATGAACGTGTAACATCCCAATATCTCACACTGGATAATTCATAATTTATATATTGTAACATTACATTTACGGTAATATCCCGTAATCTCACACTTATAAATTCATAGTTAATATATGTCTACACATGTTTTAATCTCAAATTTCAACTATAAACTCATAAATATAATTCGAATTCTTCTAACTTATTCTTCTGTCTCTCTCTTCATTGGCACTGGATCAGACGACATTCCTTCATCTGCTCCCGTATAACGAATTATACGATCATCGCACATACCCAAACAAAACAAACACAAACAAGTAGGGTGAGCTAACATGCAACAAATCATTTATAAAACATGTATAATTACCTTGATATAAACATCATATAATAATTATGTTCGACACCCTCATACCACAATTCTTATTAGATACTCGTCTCACAATACCCAATAGACACCACAATACCCAATAGACACTCATCCGGATGATACGTTGATGAGCGGTCACGGGAGGTTATGCACTTGTAATGACTTCTACTTCTTTTTACAAATACACTTCCAAAATACTTCGTACCATTCACAAGGTTAATCCCCTCACTATGTCCAAAACCGGCACATAGACCAGGACCTCCTGCTCCTCTCACCACATAATTCATCCCTCTCTACTTGAGACTAGATGATTATTAGAGTATCAGGATAACCTCCAACTACGGGACCCTCAACATCAACATATACACAAATACCATAATATTACTGAATCTCTCCACGAGACTCATGCCATACTCATATTCCTCAACTCACATTATACCCCTACAAAATCTCCCCATAATACTCATAACATGTTCAGATGCATAAATTCAAATGCAATATAATAAAATACAATCATCGCATAAATCACACAAACTCAATATATTGCATAATAATTTAACAGTACTCAATCTGTTCAATAGGATTTAAGTTAAAAACTTGTCGAGTAGACTTCTAGGAAAGAGAGGTGCGTCACAATGGACAACTTAAGTACCAAGTCTTTCCTTAGCCAAAGTGTTCCTCAACTAGTTTTTAACAAATTTCTTATTTACAGATTCAAAACAACAGCATATAATATTTATACCGAATTTCAACATAGATAAACATACAGTAAACATTAACCATATTCACACAGAATTTCAATATATGAATAGTAATAAAATAATACTAAATCATAATATA
Organism: Vigna umbellata; assembly: GCF_029865625.1. Taxonomy (NCBI): domain Eukaryota; kingdom Viridiplantae; phylum Streptophyta; class Magnoliopsida; order Fabales; family Fabaceae; genus Vigna; species Vigna umbellata. The sequence goes on from NC_142166.1 coordinate 1,377,740, forward strand.
AAAGCATAGAACTATTAAATCATAAAAAAAACATAGAAATGTTAGCTCCCCTACCTCTATTCCAGACGTCTCTTGCTCTGAATTTATTTCTCTGAAACCTTTCAGAACCTCTACCCTTCTTGCAACTAAAAATTTCTCTCTAACTTTCTCTCACTTGATTTCTCTTCTCTTGGTGTAGAATACCCTTCCCTCCCATGGCTATTTATAGTAAAAAAAAATTTACTATTCATTAATATTTTAATATTATTTATTATTTTAATATTATTTAAAAAATAATATTTTAATCATTTACTCACCAATTCTGATCCTAGTTTCTTCCATATTAAGAAATCCTAATTTCTTCCATGCTAAGGAATCCTAATGCTGAAAATTTATTTTTTACTATTCACTTTTTACTATTTACTATTTACTTTTTACTATTCAATTTAAAAAAATTTTACTAAATAAGTTACCAAAAATTTGAACCTCTCCTTCTAAAATTACTAAAATTTTATATCCAAAATTTACATTTTTTCTATCCATTAAAATTATTATTACTAATAAAATACTAAAATTTACTACTATAAATATTTTCTTTTTCATGGGTCTTACACAACGTGTGAAGGATATCATGCAAAGGTAACCTTGTATTCGAACAAAAATGAAGACAGATCATCTTTTATTCTTTTCCAAAATGTTTGAAGAAATAGATAATGAAGGGTAAAATAAGATATGTTCGATAGCAAACATTTTCATCGTTTTTTACCATGAGATAAATTTATTTATATTATCAAGACTATCACAAATGTCTAAATAATACTTCATAAATCGATAATTATATTTATTCATAGCAAATAATATGTATTTCATAATACTTAACATTACATCTAATGATAACTACTATATCATAAAATTTTGATAATTTGTTTTTATCACATTTCACTTACAAATAATTACACACCACACTACATATATATGCACATAATTAAATATCATAGATAAGATATCATGAAAAAAATATTACTTAAGCAAGAATGACTTGTTTGAGTGAAAATTTAATAAACCAAAAGTCATTAAACTCAATATAACTAAAATAACAAATTATTTAATCTCAAACTTTACTATATCATTTTGACTCATATTCAAACTTGTTTTGAACTAAAAGTATCTCTTAAGCTTCACCAAATTATCAATTCTAATGTGTCATGTGAAACAATTATTCAAGGTAAAAATTAAATCCAAAATATTACATATATACAACAAATAAATTAATAAATTGTAAAATAAAACTAATTTCCCTTAAGTTAATTTTTGTAAACTCTAAACAAAGAATGAGGAAAACTATAGAAGTTAGGGTAATGAAATACAACCTAATTTATAAAAATAAGATTTATATGGAATTGCTAAGTTTAATAGAATCCAGTTAGATGTAAAAATTATATTTTATGTGGAAATTGAGCCTTGGACAGCTAAAAAATTGTGAGTTGAATATGTTGTTGGTTTTAATGATGGAACGAGACCTATTTTGATAAATACTATATGTGATGGGATGAGTCTTTATTTATTATAATCCTTTTTTTATAAACAATAATCATAACGATGAGATTAAAAAAATAAAATATATTGTTTTTCAAAATATAAATACAATTTATTTATAATTAATATACTTAATTTTTAATTAAAAAATATTATGGATTATTTTAAACTTAATCACATATATTTATATTCATTTATTATTTTTAAGTTTAATTATATATAATATCTATTAAATAAAAATATAAAGTTAAGGAAGTAATGTCATCTAATTGACTATGATAAAAACATAATATTTTCCATTTAAGATTTGAATTAATATGAAAGATTAAAACCAAATAGGAAATTAAAAAAAAATATGAGAAAGCTTAATCCGCAACCTCTTTGTTTAGAATATTGATGCTATGTAAGGACAGTAATGGGTGACTTGATCAGAAAGAGACTTCAAAGTCTGCTACAGAAGATTGAATATCTGATTTAAAGAAATTTGCAACAAGAATTTTGAGCAAAAATATGAAACCTTACCTCTTTAAAATATTGTCGATCGATACAGAAGATTTGAATTATATATTTGTCAAGATTGGTGAGTTTATGATCTGAATGTTGAGTACTATATGAGTTGCTATGGTGAAATGAAGGACAATTATAGGACATGGACATGCGAATGAAGAAAACATGAAGATAGATGGTCTTTTATTCTTTTCAAAAATGTTTCAGATTCCTTGAGTGCAAGGAAAGAAAATTAAATTGAAACTGTTAGAAAACAGAAATTCTCTGCAGACATTATTGAAAAATGAAAGGAAGAATTTGGCAATCCCTAGTTTGAAGTTATGCCTAAAGTGTTTGAAGTAACTTGTGTGATTCTTCACTAATTTCTGGAAATTGTTGAGCATCCACGAATTTTGCAAATGAAAGGCAACTTGGATTCTCGTAAAAATTCCTTAACTTGTAACCACTCAGAACAAAGGTGAGAATAACGATGGCAGTTTACAAAGTTTACTGTCAACTTAACAAGGGAATTCAAGAATTGACCTCGTTTTATGTTTCATGAATTAAACTGTTTCTAGTTTCAAGCAAATACATAAAAGATAAAGGGGAAAATATATATGAAACCATGCTTCAAGTGTTTGCTATCTCATTCTTAGAAGAGTTGCAAATAAGACTAAATGTATGTCTAGGAAGAAACATCAAAGCATAAAAGAAAAGTGTTTGCTAATCACAAAAATGTTAGTCAATTAAAAGTTTCATTCTTATTTTCAATAGATTGATCTCGAAACCACAGATCCAAACATCAAATAATCAATTGATAATAATGAAAAACAATCATGCTTAAGAAATGTAATATTGGAAACGTACCTGACCTACTGTTCACAATAGATACTGATGGAATTGAAATGCTTTTAGGAGAAACTTTGACTTGGTTAGATTCAAAATGTCGATGCTCGTCTTCCTCAACAATTTCATTTGTTTCTTCATGGTGTGCTGGTGGAAGAACATCCTCAATTATTTGTTCTATCATATTGCAACTTCTAATCTCAAGCCTTTTCAATTGGATAGGTCTCGTGTAATACTGGCTGAGAATACATGTTTTAATTCGTCATATTTATACAACTTCACTTGTTGAAGATTCTGGAAAATTTTGGATTGCATAGAATGCTCAATCGTGAATTGATCTTCACTTGTTGAACAACTTTATGACATAGTTTAAGGAAGTTCTTTGTCTTAAGAGATGGAGGTCCATCTTTGGTCCTTTGTCTTCCTAGTTCCTCAATATTCTGTGCATCACAAATGAAAAAGAAATGTTCATGTATCTTAAAGTTATAGCGTGGAAAAGTAGTTGTTTCATAATAAACATAATGTGTTGGTACAATAATAGTTTGAGCAAATTTAGTGGTTATCATTGTTTCTCTGGTATGGAAAACCAATATCATTTGTTGATTCTTCGTGTACCATTTTTTATTTGAAATATTGAATAAGCATAACAAGAATTAGTGTTTACACCAGGAAATCTGTTTACAACAATCCTAGTAATTTTTAAATTTAAAAGCAAATGTGTTTTATGCGAGGGAGTTACCATACAAGATTGAGAAGGAGTTCTCACCTCAAACAAAAGTTGGTATTACAAGTTTCTCTTATGTTGGAATTTTTCCAATACTGTTTGCCTACATTTCATTACCACTCTTCACAATGCCAAAAGTTATCTTGATTGATTAGCAAGTTAAGTTTCATTACAGCTATTTCATTTTCTTCATTCTCTGTATTTAGTTTACTAATATATCATCTTTCAAAAGATTAAAATAAAATATATAAATACCTCACTCATGTTTGGAGAAGAAATGACGGGCAAATTTACTTCAATCATTATTCACTTTTTTTGTCTAATTTTTTAAACTCTTCGTATTTCACCTTCAAATCATGCTTGAGTTGATCACTCTTGGACCGACCATTCTTGTCGATCAATATGGTCGATCACCTTAGCCAATCATCTTGACCAATCACATTGGCCGATCACCCTGATTGATTATTCTTGTTGATCTTGATCGCTCTCATCGATCAACTTGATTGAGTAACAGACGGACCGATTGCAGAATAAAAATTAGACTAACACTTAGTCAATGATAATCATAAATCAACCAATGCTAATGCTAATTAAGGTCTAAGGTATGATTGTTTAGACACATGCATTATATAGTATTTAATATTCTCCTGATCGATCAGTTAGTGACTTTAGCTGCAGGTGCCATCCAAGCAGTTTTGGAGCTAGGGAAGACCATGAAGACCGAATGGAGAAAAAAATGGAAACGATACAAGCAATTGAAAGTACTAAACCGGCCCTACCGAAATAGTTGTTATCATTGAATACTGCAAAACATAATAATGATGAAATCTTGTACAAATATTGATTTATTGTACTTCTTAAATATTCAGAAACATAAACAACTTCTCGTCGCAAATAAAAGTACATTCTGAAACTATAACACTCATTCTTAAAAGAATTGCATATAATGCCAAATCTAATTCAAAGGAGTAACATAAAACAGATAAAACTAAAGGGTTTTGGGTAGAAATCTCAGATCACATAAAGTCGAAACATTTTGCTTGGGCATCAAGAAAGTCATTAAGACTCCTAAGTTCTTTCTTTATGTTGTCTGGTTCCCAAGTTAAATGATCATGTCTCTTAAGAAGCTCATTGATTCGCACCTTTGCATGGTCCAACTTAGGATCCCTTCCCAAAACACGTTGACGCATTTCATCAACCCAAGACCTCTCAAATCCAAGTTGAACAGCTTCATCACACAGTTTAAGAAACTCCTTTTCTCTCTCACGATTAATACTACCAACACTTTCACTTCGAAGGAACAACAACATATCTGCCAATGTTTTCAACATCCAAGCTCGAAAGCGATCAGTGAACTTCTCACAAGCATTCCAAAGATGAGGGTATGCTTCTATCGCCTCCACTAGCAAAGAAATTTGTGAATCATTGAGATCAACAAAGTGCGTATACTTTTCCAATCTTGTACGAGTATCTGTAGAAGTTGTAAAAAGTTTGAGGAGTAGGTGACATATATATATATATATATATATATATATATATATATATAAAAGATGGAAAGAAGACAAGAAAAGAGCAATAACCTGGAGTAACTACAACGTCATTATTGGAAACAATTCCTATTCCCTCTGTTTTATCCAACAAGTTCAACCCTTCTTGGATTTTGATATTTTGATATGGTGCTATTTCTGTCTTGTCTTCATTCATCTCACTATCTTGTTTAACAACCTGGGAATCTTGTATGAGTATATTTGCACCGCTTGACTTGTGAATAGTAACACCACTAACCAAGCTAATGTTATCTCCACCAATTGGAAAGGTTTTAATTGTAGCTCCCTCTGTTGCAGCTCCACCTCTGCTCCTTTCTCTTCCTATTTCCTCAATATTCTATTCATCACCAATGGAAAAGTAATTTGACCATTTTTAACGGTTTTAATTGTGTATATTTAAAGTTATAACTTTTAAAAACATTTGTTTCATAATGTATATCATGTGTTGGTACCACAATAATTTGACCATTTTTAACGGTTACCATATTTACAAGTAAAAGTATTTTATGCAAAGGAGTTACCATACAAGTTTGAGACGAACTTCTTACCTCTGAAACAGAAGTTGGTATTGCAGGTTTATCCGATGTCGTAGTTTTTCCCAAGTTGTCTGTCTCTATTTCATCAGTACGCTTTTCAACGCCAAAAGTTATGTTGATTGATTAGTAAGTAAAGTTTGGTTGTGGTTGTTTTAATTTCTTCCATCATGTAGTTGAATAATGTATCATTTTCAGAAGATTAAAAGAAAATATGCAAATACCTCATTCATGTTTGGAGATGAAATGTCTGGAAAGTTTTGCTCCATAGCTTCTGGGTCTGATGTCATTTCACTTTTTCTGTCTATTTTTTGGAACTCTTCTATTTCCGACACTGGCGCTTTGGTTTCGATTTTGTTATGTTGACCCACCATTTCAACTTTGCTCTCCAACATAGATTGATTGTTATCATTGACTTGTGAAGAAAATGGTTTAATTTGAGATATAGATGGATCTTCACGGTTCATTTGGAGGGGAGAAGTGTTTTTTGGCGTAGGATCCATTTCCTGCCGAAAACAATTGATCGTAAAAAGTTAGGACTACTTTTTGTGATTGATAGCCTCCAGACTAATTTATTTCCTTGAGTTGTTGTAGTATATAAATCAACCATTCATTTTTTGTAAATTTTTCTAAAAAATGAGAATATTTAGTTTGTGTAACGTTATTTTAGTTAAGCAATTAGTGGTATATACTAAAGTTTAATGTCATTATTATTATGATATTGAAGTTCACTTGGTTAACTTGAATAGGTTGGCGGGTTCTGACCTGTAAAGAAGGCAACTCAGTAGAATTGTTGCTCCTAGAAACTTCATCTAATTTCTTTATTTCCTCCATCAGTGACCAAATTTGCCAGTGAGGAATTGTAGAATTTTCCAAAGCTGTAGTTCAAGCGTATAGTTAAGGACTTCGTTTAACAATGAAACAAAGCAAACACAGAAATCAACGCACCCTCAACATTCCATGAATGATCATTATATCGTCACAACTAAAAATAAGGTTTAATTGCTTCCTTTGTCCCCAGTTTGGTTGAATTGTGTCAAATTCATCCTCATTTTTAAAAAAGTTTCATTGTCGTCCTCACGTGGTATAAAAGTGTCAATTGAATCCAAACATAGAAAAAATTTGTGTCAAAATAGTCATTTTTCCTATATATCTGTGTCTTCCTTTCATATGTCACTTCTCTGGAGCTATGAAAAGCCTTAAATTGGATAAGGTAAAATGAATATCTGTACTTGATTGTATGAAAGGAAGACACAGAGATATAGGAAAAATGACTACTTTGACACAAATTTTTTCTATGTTTGGATTCAATTGACACTTTTACACCACGTGAGGACGACAATGAAACTTTTTTAAAAATGAGGATGAATTTGACACAATTCAACCAAACTGGGGACAAAGGAAGCAATTAAACCTAAAAATAATTAAATGGAAAAGAAAATAACATGCAGACAATTATAAATACAAGTGATTATTTGTACAAATGTTTGGTTCAAAATTTGAATGAAACATGTAATTTGTTCGTATTTTCTTTAGGTGGAAGAAAGAAACATAAATCATTTGGTTATTAAGGGTAGTTATTTGAAATGTAGTTGTGCTCTAATTCTATAAGCAAATAAAGATGTTGGCTGAAGATTTCAGATTTCACAGCTACATTGAACACATTTAGCGAAATCACCATTAGTCGTTTATATATAAAGCTTCCATCGTAATATGTAATGTTTGCAACAACATGTCCATTCATAGTATTTACCTTCCAAAAGAAGATTTTGTTGGAGCTCCTGAGGAGTAATTGTTGAAGTCAAAGAGAGTTTTGGACAATTGCGGATAATGCGATGCTTCACATTTAAAAATATACTCTCTTGTTGAAAATTTAAAAGATGCATAAATATTATAAGTTTCAGTTGTGGAAGTTCAACTTTGGTCTTTCCTGTCTCATCGTATTCGCATGCAATAAAGTCTTGTAATTTATTGGCTTCCTTTATTATTAGAATCTTCAAGTTGGAAAGATCATTGGATGCTAATACAGAGCTGAAACATTTCATCTTATGGCATTGTTGAATAATCAATGATTCTAGTTTGGGGAAGCATGGTTGAATAAACCTTTTATCCTCCAAATCCTCTTCAATTATCTGTCTTAATTCCTTGCATTCACTTACTTCCAGATAATTTAACTCTGGTAGGGATCTCAACATAGACTGAGGAAATATTACTTCCAATTTTTGACAGTCTTGTATTAGTAATGAGTTGAGATGTTGGAGGGTAAATGAGTTATTAGTAATGAGTTGAGATGTTGGAGGGTAAATATGAGTCAATTCAGGTAGACTTATCAACTTCAAATATTCTAACTTTAAACTGACTTGTTGTCCCATCATCCATTCTCCATTGTTGGCATTTCTCATGCGCAGAGTTTGCTGGGTGAGAAAATGGTTCTTAATATTCAACTCTGTCATTCTTTGAGCAATGACATATGTGAAGAGACATGTTACTTGCTTGCAATCTTCTATACATAGTTTCTTTAATTTTTCGAAAGACCCATTGACAGGTGTTGCAAATATATCTTGCATCGAGTCACAATTCCAAATAAATATACTTTTCAAATTTGAGAACATTGAAAGATCACTTTCAAATTCATGCTCATCTTCAACCATGTTTTTCTTTCTTTTCACTCTTTCAGGAGTTACTATATGCTTCAAACCATCACAGTTATATATTTTCAATTCTTCCAATGAAGTTAAGGTCTTAGCTACAGATGTCGTAAACAATGACTCCAACATTGGACATGAATCTATCTTAAGATCGGCTAGGCTAGAGAGAGAAAACGATCCTGAAAAAATAATATTATAAATAACAAAAATGTTAGTCATTTAAAAATTTCATTCTTATTTTAAATACATTGATCTCTACAAACTAAAATCACAAATCCAAACATCAAATAATCAGCTCATAATAACGATGAAACCATTTCGCATTTTCACCATCCTTTTTTTCTTTTAATAATTTCATATTTAATTACTTTTTTAATCTCTATTTACAATAATTCCATCTTAATTTCCTATATTGTAATGTAGTATATTTTTTAATCTTGTAAAGATACCATTTGTATTTTATTTTACTCATCAAGGTAATATATATAAACTGAAAGATATGTTCTTAAATAGATAGATTAAAAGAGAAAATTTTCTAACCAAAGCGATTGAGTAAATAGTTTATAATTTTATATGGAAAATTAATATTTAAAATTCGAATTCAAATATATTTCCCTTTTCTCTTACTACGTGACAAATATCATATATAATGTTTTAACAATTAATTTTCTTATATTTTTCATATACGACAATGTATTCATAATATTAATGAAGAAAACCCAAAACTTATCCCACAAATTTATCTAAACGACTACATTAAAATATAACTGTAAGGTAAGAAACATACTTATTCGATAAATTTCAAACAAAAATCTTAATTGAATTCTTAAGGAATGGAGCCAGTTTTAATTGGTTAATAGATTCAGGGAATTAATTGATAAAATTAAATTATAAATAGCTATTACCAAAATTTTAATTGAATTTGAAGAAAAGAATAAGATTCTTATGAGATATGTAATATGGAAAAGGTACCTGAGGAGTTACTCTGCACATCTTCTTCTACAATTTCATTTGTTTCTTCGCAGTGTGCTGGTGGAAGAACTTCCTCAATTATTTGTTCTAGCGTATAGCAATTTGAAATAGTAAGTGTTTTCAACTGAGTTAAACCTCCTGTGATATTGGTTGAGAATACATGTTTTAATTCTTTACATCTAAATATGATCACTTCTTGAAGATTCTGGAAAATTTTGAATTGCATGGAATGCCCAATTGTAAATTGATCTTCATTTTCCTTTGTTTTGTCATCATCAACTATTATATGCTTCAATTTATTACAATTCATTATGCCTAATATTTTCAACTTTGTCGTTCGTTGAGCAATGACATATGTGAAGAGACATGTTAATTGTTCGCAATCTTTTATAAATAGAAACTCTAACTTTTCAAAAGACCCATTGGCAGGTAGACAACCATACCATAAAGTTTTTAGATGTTTCATGCGGATGATCTCCATATAACGTAACTTGGAGAAAATATTTCCCATCTTACTCAAATAATTGCTAGTGTCAACCAAACACTCTATTTCTTCACAATAACGTATCTTGAGTTCTTCCAACTCATTCATACCTTCTTCAATTTCAAATATATCAGGCATCATATTTTTTGCACCTCCTTTAATATTTCCTACAAATAGTTCTTTTACTTTTTTGGCCAAACCTTTAATAACCTCATTGAATATGTCAAAATAATTAATTCCTAAAGTTCTCTCACAAGAGAAAAACTCTTGAAATCTATAATGAGTATGAAAATTATATTCTAATATAATTCCATACCTTTGCAGCTCTTGGGGGACACTAAATGAGTTAGAGAATTTAACACTTTCTTCCTTTCGATCATTCCAGTAGTCTTTAAAAATATACAATTCTTCTAGAAATGGGATTCTTTTGATCTCTTCAAAAATATTGCTTTCAATGTCACAACTAATAAACTCTAACAACTTCAAGTTTGTAAGTGTTGTGAGTGCAACATCAATTTGCAAGTCAAGGAACGAAGGCAATGAACAACGATGAAACGAAAGACTTTGCAGTTTCTTCATATCTCTCACAAATGAAATGTCTCTCAAATTCCATTTTTGAAGGATCAGACAATGGAGATTTGTTAATGATTTGAAAGACGTTGTTGACAACTGCAACCGATCGTCGTTTTTATTGGTAATAATCAAAACTCTAAGTTTTCCCATTCTTTCAAAAATTCCATCAGATACTTCTGATTTTGTTTGTATAGTTAAAAATTCAAGATTGGAACAATCCACATCATCTGGAAATTTCACACACCATAGATATCTTATCGAACCTTGCTCCAAACTTACATCCTTTTCCACTTCACACTTGATGATCTTATTTTCATTCTTTGCTATCCAATGGGCTACATCACGAACCAAGTCATGCATTTTGACACGTTCATCATCCGCATCCAACAATAAACAAGATCTTACAAGCTTGATTTTGGTTGCAGTCACTTCAGTCCTTGCCGCTTCATATGTTTCAACTTCTCCAGCCACACCTAACCCTATTGCACATCTTATTAAACATTCCACTGGAATCTCATAATCTTCGGGGAATACAGAACACAATAGGAAAAGTGATCTAGCTTCTTCAGTATCTAGATTATCGTAGCTCAACTTTAGACACATATAGGGATCTTGCAAACCCCTACTGATCTTGATCGGCTTAGAACTTCTCAATTTATTGAATGCAGCACGCCATATCACCTCTTGTTTTCCCTTCAAGCTACTAGCAACAGCTACAATGGCAACAGGCAATCCTTTACATTCATTTGATATTGATTTTGCCAAATACTTTATGTTTTCAGGAGTGCCATTCGACATAAGTGCTTTCTCTTGGAAGAGAGTCCATGCTTCTTCATCACTTAAGATCGGTAGATAAATCTTTTTCTGACAATCCATTGAAATACAAACTTCTTCAGATCTAGTGGTAATGAGAATCTTGTGGCCTTTAAGGTATTCAGAGAGGGGAATCCCTATGCGACCAAAATCAAGTTTTTCCCACGCATCATCTAGAATCATAAGAATCTTTATTTCCTGGGTTAATCTCATGCACAAGCGATGGGATCTTTCCATTTCTTGGCTTTCTGGAAATGTATATTGCAATGAACTTGCAATTTTGTCTTGAATCCTTGAAACTTCTACTGTACTAGACACAGGAACAAAAATAACTGTGTCAAAAAGGTGCTCAGCTTCTGCTATCTTCTTAACTTCCATTGCTAATGTGGTTTTACCACAGCCCCCCATCCCGTATAACCCAATCATTGTAACCCCATCATCTTTCAGTGCTTCCATAAGTTGATCAGAAGCATATTTTCTACTATCAAAATTCATAGATTTTCCATCCACCTCTGCATTTATTGAAGTTGCAGGAGCCACTTCCTTTGAACGATAAAGTATATAGAAAAGGAGCATCTCAATAAGTCAGTTCTTTTAGAATAACAATAGCTATAAATGAAAAGACTGTTTTTCAAATAATGAATTGAGTCTCAGTAAAATTTGTCGAATTTTAGTTAAGCAATTAGTGGTATATACTAAAGTTTAATGTCATTATTATTACGATATTAAATTTCAATTGGTTAACTTGAATAGGTTGGCGGGTTCTGACCTGTAAAGAAGGCAACTCAGTAGAATTGTTGCTCCTAGAAACTTCATCTAATTTCTTTATTTCCTCCATTAGTGACCAAATTTTCCAGTCAGGAATTCTAGAATTTTCCAAACCTGTAGTTCAAGCGTATAGTTAAGGACTTCGTTTAACAATGAAACAAAGCAAACACAGAAATCAACGCACCCTCAACATTCCATGAATGATCATTATGTCGTCACAACTAAAAATAATTAAATGGAAAAGAAAATAACATGCAGACAATTATAAATACAAGTGATTATTTGTACAAATGTTTGGTTCAAAATTTGAATGAAACATGTAATTTGTTCGTATTTTCTTTAGGTGGAAGAAAGAAACATAAATCATTTGGTTATTAAGGGTAGTTATTTGAAATGTAGTTGTGCTCTAATTCTATAAAGAAATAAAGATGTTGGCTGAAGATTTCAGATTTCACAGCTACATTGAACACATTTAGCGAAATCACCATTAGTCGTTTATATATAAAGCTTCCATGGTAATATGTAATGTTTGCAACATGTCCATTCATAGTATTTACCTTCCAAAAGAAGATTTTGTTGGAGCTCCTGAGGAGTAATTGTTGAAGTCAAAGAGAGTTTTGGACAATTGCGGATAATGCGATGCTTCACATTTAAAAATATACTCTCTTGTTGAAAATTTAAAAGATGCATAAATATTATAACTTTCAGTTGTGGAAGTTCAACTTTGGTCTTTCTTGTCTCATCGTATTCGCATGCAATAAAGTTTTGTAATTTATTGGCTTCCTTTATTATTAGAATCTTCAAGTTGGAAAGATCATTGGATGCAAATAGAGAGGTGAAACATTTCAACTTATGGCATTCTTCAATAAACAATGATTCTAGTTTGGGGAAGCATGGTTGAATAAACCTTTTATCCTCCAAATCCTCTTCAATTATCTGTCTTAATTCCTTGCATTCACTTACTTCCAGATAATTTAACTCTGGCAGGGATCTCAACATAGACTGAGGAAATATTACTTCCAATTTTTGACAGTCTTGTATTATTAATGAGTTGAGATGTTGGAGGGTAAATGAGTTGTTGGTAGCCACCCAAATATGAGTAATTTGAGATAGACGAAGCAACTTCAAATATTCTAACTTTAAACTGACTTGTTCCATCATCCAATCTCCATTGGTTGCATTGCTCATGCTTAGAGTTTGTTGGGTGGGAAAATGGTTTTGAATATTCACCACGCCTCCAACAAAAGGCGTTGCGAATATATCTTGCAACGAATTACATTCCGAAATAGTTACCCTTTTCAAACTTGAGAACATTGAAAGATCACTCTTGAATTCATGCTTATCTTCAACCATGTTTTCCTTTTTATTTCTTTTCACTCTTTCAGGAGGTATTATATGCTTCAAACCATAACAGCCAGATATCCTCAATTCTTCTAATGAAGTCAAGGTCTTAGCTACAGATGTCGTAAACAATGAGTCCAACATTGGACATGAATCTATCTCAAAATATGTCAGGCTAGACAGAGAAAGCGATCCTGAAAATCAATTATAAATAAAAATGTTAATAAATTAAGAATCCATTCTTATTTTCAATACATTGATCTCAATTCACATTTTCATCATCCTATTACTTTTAATAATTTTATATTTAATTACTTTTTTAATCTCTATATTTACACCAACTTCGTCTTAATTTTAGTTCCTATCTCTAAAATTGTATCATTTTTCATATGTAAAATTGTATCTTTTTTCATATGTAAAGATACTATTTGTGGTTTATTTTATTCGTAAGATTATATATATATATGTTATTTCTGGAGTTTAATAGAAAGAATGACTTCAAAAAATTAAACGGTTTCAAAAGTTGAATTTAGTGATTTCTTTTTCATGTTTTATTATATTTGTATTCTGTTTTAACAAAAAGTTTCTCCTCTCCATGTAGGAATTTTTTCACTTAATAAGTAGAGTAAACTATTTAATGTTAACTATACATTTTTAATAAATTATACTTATATTTTTATTTTTCAAAATAATAATAGAGTGACACATATTTATATTTGTAATATATATTTACATTTATGTGATATATATTATAAAAATAAAATGATCATAAAAAATAATTTTTTATATTTTAAAAGAAAAAATAAAGAAAAGAAAAAATAATATTAAATGAATTTAAAAACTTTATACATGTCAAACTATATTTTTTTATATATAATAATACACGTTTTCTAGATTCTACATAAACCATTCATTTATTAAGGAAAAAAAAGTTTTTTACACCACAATTCATATATAACATACATTCTACATATTTATTTTTTAATTACACTTTATGTTTTAATAAAATATTAATTTATTTGAGTTTTGAGTGAGAGTGTAAAGAATATGGATGTCAGCGTATTAATACTCTTAAAAATATTATATTGTCAGTTTTTTAAAATATTATAATTATATATCTAATAAGGAGATTATTGCAATTATGAAAAAAAATATAATTTAAGAATAAGAGGAATAATAATTATTGTGAACGGTTTTTGGAAATAACTTAGTTGCTTTTTCATTTTTCTTACAGTTAAATAAACTTTTATCCTTTTATTGACTTCAAACTGTTGAATACTAAAACATCCGCGAATCTATAATTTTGTATTTTTTTGAAAATATTCACCTTAATAAAAATATTTTACAATATGATTTTTTCTTAAAAACGAATTAGATATTTATGCATAAGGTGTGGGTTTCCATATGGATTTATTTAATTATCTTGATCATAAATTTAATTGAATTTGAAAAACAAAATAAGATGCTTATAATGTAATATGGGAAACGTACCTGAGCTATTGCTCACAATTTTGTTTGTTTCTTCGCAGTGTGCTGGTGGAAGAACTTCCTCAATTATTTGTTCTAGCGTATAGCAATTTGAAATAGTAACTGTTTTCAACTGAGTTAAACCTCCTGTGATATTGGCTGAAAATACATGTTTTAATTCTTTACATGTATCTATCTTCACTTGTTGAAGATTTTGAAAATTTTTGGATTGTATCGAATGCCCATTTGTGAATTGATTTTCACTTTTCTTTAATTTTTCGAAAGACCCATTGAAAGGTGTTGCAAATATATCTTGCATCGAGTCACAACCCCCAATAGTTACCCTTTTCAAATTTGAGAACATTGAAAGATCACTTTCAAATTCATGCTCATCTTCGACCATGTTTTTCTTTCTTTTCACTCTTTCAGAAGTTACTATATGCTTCAAACCATCACAGCAAGATATCCTCAATTCTTCTAATGAAGTCAAGGACTTAGCTACAGATGTTGTAAACAATGACTCCAACATTGAACATGAAAATATTTCAAGAAATTCAAGATTAAACAGAGAAAACGATCCTGAAAAACAATTATAAATAACAAAAATATTAGTTAATTAAAAATTCCTTTCTTATTTTCAATACATTGATCTCCACCAACTAATATCACAAATCCAAACATCAAATAATCAACTAATAATAACGATGAAACCACTGCACATTTTCACCATCCTTTTTTCTTTTAATAATTTCATATTTAATTACTTTTTTAATCTCTATTTACAATAATTCCATCTTAATTTCCTATATTCTAATATAGTATATTTTTTAATCTGTAAAGATACCATTTGTATTTTATTTTACTCATCAAGGTAATATATATAAACTGAAAGATATGTTCTTAAATAGATAGATTAAAAGAGAAAATTTTCTAACTAAAGCGATCGATTGAGTAAATAGTTTATAATTTTATATGAAAAATTAATATTTAAAATTTGAATTCAAATATATTTCCCTTTTCTCTTACTACGTGACAAATATCATATATAATGTTTTAACAATTAATTTTCTTATATTTTTCATATACGACAATGTATTCATAATATTAATGGAAGAAAACCCAAAACTTATCCCACAAATTTATCTAAACAACTACATTAAAATATAACTGTAAGGTAAGAAACATACTTATTCGATAAATTTCAAACAAAAATCTAAATTGAATTGGTTAATAGATTCAGGGAATTAATTGATAAAATTAAATTATAAATAGCTATTACCAAAATTTTTATTGAATTTGAAGAAAAGAATAAGATTCTTATGAGATATGTAATATGGAAAAGGTACCTGAGGAGGTACGCTGCACATCTTCCTCTACAATTTCATTTGTTTCTTCGCGGTGTGCTGATGGAAGAACTTCCTCAATTATTTGTTCTAACATATCGCAAATTTTAATAGTAAGTATTTTCAATTGAGTTAGGCCTCCTGTGATATTGGCTGAGAATACATGTTTTAATTCTTCACATCTAAATATCCTCACTTCTTGAAGATTTTGGAAAATTTTGAATTGCATGGAATGCCCAATTGTAAATTGATCTTCATTTTCCTTTGTTTTGTCAATTGTGAAGAGACATGTTAATTGTTTGCAATCTTCTATAGATAGTTTCTCTAATTTTTCAAAAGACCCATTGGGAGGTAGACAACCATGCCATAAAGTTTTTAGATGATTCATGTCCATGATCTCCATATAACGTAACTTGGAGAAAATATTTTCCATCTTACTCAAATGATTGCTAGTGTCAATCAAACACTCTATTTCTTCACAATCACCTATCCTCAATTCTTTCAACTCATTCATACCTTCTTCAATTTCAAATATATCAGGCATCATATTTTTTGCACCTCCCTTAATATTTCTTACAAATAGCTCTTTTGCTTTTTTGGCCAAACCTTTAATAACCTCATTTGATATGTCAAAATAATTAATTCCTAAAGTTCTCTCATAAGAGAAAAACTCTTGAAATCTATAATAAGTATAAAATTTATATTCTAATATAATTCCATACCTTTGCATCTTTTGGGGGACACTAAATGAGTTAGAGAATTTAACACTTTCATCATTTGAATCAATCCAGGGGTCTTTATAAATATACAATTCTTCTAGAAATGGGATTCTTTTGATCTCTTCAAAAATATTGCTTTCAATGTCACAACTTTTAAACTCTAACAACTTCAAGTTTGTAAGTGTTGTGAGTGTAACATCAGTTTGCAAGTCAAGGAACGAAGGCAATGAACAACGATGAAACGAAAGACTTTGCAGTTTCTTCATATCTCTCACAAATGAAATGTCTCTCAAATTCCATTGTTGAAGGATCAGACAATGGAGATTTGTTAATGATTTGAAAGACGTTGTTGACAACTGCATCCTACCATCGTTTTTATTGGTAATAATCAAAACTCTAAGTTTTCCCATTCTTTCAAAAATTCCATCGGATACTTCCAATTTTGTTTTTATAGTTAAGAACTCAAGATTGGAACAATCCATATCATCTGGAAACTTCTGGCACCATAAATATCTTATTGAACCTTGCTCCAAAGTTACATCCTTTTTCGGTTCACATTGGATGATCTTATTCTCATTCTTTGCTATCCAATGGGCTACATCACGAACCAAGTCATGCATTTTGACACATTCATCATCCGCCTCCAACAATAAACAAGAACTTACAAGCTTAATTTTGGCTGCAGTCACTTCAGTCCTTGCCTCTTCATATGTTTCAACTTCTTCAGCCACACCTAACCCTATTGCACATCTTATTAAACATTCCATTGGAATCTCATAATCTTCGGGGAATACAGAACACAATAGGAAAAGTGATCTAGCTTCTTTAGTATCTAGATTATCGTAGCTCAACTTTAGACACATATAGGGATCTCGCAAACCTTTTTCAATATTGATCGGCTTAGAACTTCTCAATTTATTCAACGCAACATGCCATATCACCTCTTGTTTTCCCTTCAAGCTACTAGCAACAACTACAATGGCAACAGGCAATCCTTTACATTCATTTGATATTAATATTCCCAAATGCTTGATGGTTTCAGGAGTGTCTTTAGACATAAGTGCTTTCTCTTGGAAGAGAGTCCATGCTTCTTCATCAGTTAAGATGGGTAGATAAATATTTTTTTGACAATCCATTGAAATACAAACTTCTTCAAATCGAGTGGTAATGAGAATCTTGCGGCCTTTATGGTATTCAGAGAGGGGAATCCCTATGCGACCAAAATCAAGTTTTTCCCACACATCATCTAGAATCATAAGAATTTTTTTTTCCTTGTTTTCTGGAAATGGAAATGTATACTGTAATGAACTTGCAATTTTGTCTTGAATCCTTGAAACTTCTACTGTACTAGACACAGGAACAAAAATAACTGTGTCAAAAAGGTGCTTAGCTTCTGCTATCTTCTTAACTTCCATTGCTAATGTGGTTTTACCACAGCCCCCCATCCCGTATAACCCAATCATTGTAACCCCATCATCTTTCAGTGCTTCCATAAGTTGATCATAAGCATATTTTCTACTATCAAAATTCATAGATTTTTCTGTGAGAATATCATAAGTGTTTGAAGGAATTGAGGCAATGCGTTCAAGTTGTATATATTGTTTACCTTCTTGAATGATCTTTTGAAGGTCTGCTTTTTTAATTGCCAACTTTTTTCCTAAACGGTATCGCCAAATCCAATTTGGACAGTATCCAAAAAAACAACTCTTTTTGGCATTTGTCTCTTTAAGCAAACTATTCACATATTCTGAATCAATATTTGCATTCTTCAACCATTTATCAATAAAATCAGCAGGCTTTAAAGTTTGCCTTCGAGCATGTATGACACGATCTTCTACATTCTTTATCATTTCGACCAAGTTGTCTTCTTCTTTTTGAAGCTCTTTAGCAAAACTATTAAAGCAAAAGGAGTATTGTAATTGATTAATAGCCCCACACGCCACATCTTTTAAAACTCCAGACAAAAATCCATTCAGAATGTCCATCTATTCACTTTATTGGATTCAACTTAAATAACCTGATAATACAAATATAAGGTCAAATAAACATAATGAGTTTTGTACCCAATTAAGAACCAACTTTAGATTAAAGATTAATTTTGTTTTTCAAATTGTCCAAAACCAATCTTATAGTAAAATTTTAAAAAATTATGAATGAAAAAACATTATGTACTTGTTTATCTTTTTTTATTCTGACATGATTTTTTTTTGTCGGCATGGAATTTTGTAAAAAGTGTTTCCTCTCCTCCACGCAAAAATTTAAATTCAAATTCAAATCTAATTATATACTTAAATGGAAAACAAATTTTCAGCCACTCAATAAGCACAAATTTTTATTAGTAAAAAAACAGGCCAATTTCTCAAAATGATACGTAAAACTTACCAATATAATTATCAATATAAGGATCATTTTATAATTGTAAAGAACAAAGTTTTTAAACAACAAAGTTTAAGTTAAATGAAAAATAAATATTCTAATTTAAAAATAGTTATGACTTTTCTAATGTTGTTTTTAAAGTTTTGGGGCAATTCGTTGAAGACTATATGGAATTGCTGAGTTTAAAGGATCTAATTAGACGTAAAAAATAAGATTTTATGTGGAAATTGAGGCTAGGATGGCTAACAAACTGAGTTCAATATGTTTTAATGATTGAACGAATTCTATCTTGACAAATACTGTATGTATGTGATGGAATGAGTTACTACAAAAATAATATATTCTAAGAGGGTTATTTTTCGGAGGATTTCAAAACCCCAATAATTTCCTGCGGTTTATAACCAAAACCGCCGTTATGTGTTTTTCTTTGTTAACTTATAAAATTTTTCTAGTGTTGATAATAACCCTTCCTAACATTTCTTTTATTCATTTTCTACTAACCCTAGTTTCCTCCGGTGCCTCTTCATTTTCTATTAACTCATTCCCGCTTCTTACCTCTGTGGTCTCATTTTCCCTCAATCATATCATTTTCCTCCTCCATTTGTTCATCTTCAAAGATGGTGTGGAGCGCTTGGGGCTTGATCACAATCAAGACAATTTAACTTGGAAAGAAATCTGTCAAGAAGAGAAACAAGGATGCCCCGTCGCAGAGAAGCTGATAGAGTCATGCCTAATCCGCGGCGTGATGGCCTCTGTCCGTGGGTGTGGCGGCAGCGGCGTTTACTTTGCGACAACGATGTTTCAGCGTATTCACGGCGAGTTTCCGGTGGCTTAGGCGTGGTGTTTTCACGACGCAAGAATCTCGTTTTCCAGCGTCTTAGCAGCGGTAGAGATTTGGATGAACTTCACGATTGATTTAAGGTTTGAATTCGGGTTCTGTTTTTAGGGATTTGAATGGGGCTTTCTTCTAGTGTCTTGCTATTTTGGGTTTGGCCATGGAGATAAAGAAATTCCAGGTATGGAGAACTATTTTAGTGTGATTGAGTGCTTGTATGTGGTACAATTTGCTTGTCCCTATGTTAATGTTCTTTTGGGTATAATTGTATGTTTGGGGGAATGTGCTATGCACTATTTTCACGAGTTCGAAAATGAAATTTTGATGTCACTTATTGCGTTAACTTCTTTGCAGCGATGATATATCGGTTGAAGGACTAGCAGCGATGATATATCGGTTGAAGGACTAGAGCAGGAGCTGGAAGAGTGTAAGAATAATGATGTGAGTCACTTTGTCGTCACTGTGTTGAAAGCATTACTGCTGTTGAAATGAATCGACATGTATTAAGTTATTAGGTTGCTTTGTTTTGTGTAGGTTGTTGCTAATATACTCTCTAAAGGTACCAAACTTAGGGACTACACGAAAGGAGTAGAGAACGATTCACTTGTTCTTGAATTTTGAGCAAAATCTATGTTTACTAGGAATTGTAGTGTAATTTGGTTTGGTTCATTTGCTTTTTGTGCACATCCATGAGCATAATTCTTTCTAATTTGCATTTCTGTTGTCACGATGGAGATATTATTGACTGCGTCCATGTCTCTCATCAGCCAGTTTTGGATCACCCTAACCTCAAAAATCACAAGATACAGGTGAAGAATTTTACTTTTCTTATCTAGTGCCTTTTAATGCTATAATTCAAAATTCTTCCCTGGTTAGCTCCATTTTTCTTTCTCTTTTCTTTGGTTCAAACTTGAATTTGAAACAATCACAGATTGTTGATGTAGATGAAACCGAATTTCCATCCTGAAGGGCACCCTTTTGGGGAGAACAAAGTCTCTTCAAATTCCTAGCCTATTACTCAACTGTGGCACCAAAATGGAAGGTGCCCTCAAGGAACAATTCCTGTCAGAAGGACCTCAAAGAATGACATACTAAGGGCAAGCTCTATTCAACAATTTGGAAAAAAGAAGGAAATAAGCTTCCCTCAGCCAAAGCCAGCTAAACCTCAACCAGACCTCATAAGTTAGAGTGGATAAATTGTTTGCCATATTGGGCCTTTTTTCTATGCAAAAGAAGATAGAAAAATTTGTAAACTACCTACCCTATTAGGTCTCCTTTTTATGCAAAAGGAAAAACAAGATAGTATGGGAGCAAAGGATAAAAGTTGATTACTTATTTATTGATTTCTCCTGATTTTGTATATTTTTCTTTATTCCTTTGATCTTTTTGGAGCATTTAGCATGCCATAACTTATGTGGAGGGAATAAGTATTATGGAGCCAAGGCAACCATAAATGTTTGGAACCAAAAAGTTCAACAACCCAATGAATTTAGCCTATCTCAAATGTGGATTCTAACTGCTCTTTTGGTAAAGATCTCAACAGCATTGAAGCAGGTTGGCAGGTATTATTAACTTTTTTCTCCATTGTCATCTTCTGTCTACAAATGTTTTCAAATTCAGCATCCTCATAAAGATTAGATTTATCACCTTCCTTCTAATTTCCAATTTCTATTTTTTTTTCTGTTCTGGTAATCAGGTCAGTCGTGAATTGTATGGAGACAACAACACTTATTGGACAGTGAGTTATCTATTCAAGCACTCAAATTTTGTCCTTTCCTCTAATTACTTGAGTTTCTTTTTCACCTGATTCAATTGTTTCACCACCATGACAGAGTGATGCATATAAAGCTACTGGTTTTTGCTGCTATGACTTTATTCAAACTAACAGTGATATAGCTCTAGGAGCAAGCATCTCCCCTCTTTCCAAGTATAGCTCTTCCCAATATCATATCAGCATCCTGGTTTGGAAGGTATATTTTATATCTTTTTTTATATATTATCTCTTGATATTGGACATTCTGTAATAAAAATATAACAAGCACTTAACAAACAATACCATTAGTATAAATTGGATATTCTACCATTGTTTTGTGCAGACCACACTTGTTAATTATAAATTGAGTGAATCTCTGACACATTTCATTATATCTGAATGCTACGGTTAATATTATTTATATTAATTGTCAATTATTATGATTGACAGTTTTATTTATTTGGTTATTTTTATTGTGTTCCAGGAAGATGCAACTTTTGGTTTAATTGTCACAAATGACGACGTGAATTTCTTGGCTAAAAGGCCAACAATTGCAGGGAATGCAGTTTTTTCCAGGGATGAAAGTGTAAAGGTTTGAAATGAAGGAAATTTAGCTTCTTGATTTGTCATGCCTATATGTTCAAGATAATATGGCTTGTGCTTTGGGGTTATTTGGTTTCAGGATTGGTTTCAACGAATGGTTTTAACTGTTTCTTGAAAGTGTTGTGATACAAATACATGAGGATGAATCTCTCATCTATCCAATATAAAAAAAATATGAATTGGTTCTCTTGCATAATATTTTTAGTTTTTTCCATGACAGTATTTTTGAGTGTCAGACAAGTCCTACTCCTTTATTTTCATTCATTTAATTGATAAGACATGGTATTGGAAACTTAACGGAATAGATGTACACTAACTTTGGTTTCACATGAAAATTGATAAGAACCATATAGTCCTGTCCGAATTGAATCAAGAATGTTCATAAGTTTATAGTATTATTGTTGTTTAATAATTGATCTAGTCATGGTCCTACCTCAGTCAATATGTAGAACACTAAATGTCTGGGAACTGTTGCTATTTTTTTTATTAAGTACATTTTCAATACTCACGGGCCATGGCCATTTTCCTTTGCTATCTATTCTTTCTTTTATTAGTTGAAACATGGGTCAAGATGATATTGCTCAGTACAATTCTAACTTTATTACTCATTGATTCTAATGTTTAAGACAAAGTTAGATGGCTTATCTTTTTCATATCCAATGTGGAAGTGTAACATCCCAAATTCTCACATTGGATAATTCATAATTTATATATTGTAACATTACATTTACGGTAACATCCCGTAATCTCACCCTTTAAAATTTCCTAGTTGATATAAGTCTATACATGTAAAAATGTTCTAATTATAGTTCTTCTACTTCTCCCTTCCTTGGCACTGAGTGAGGCAACATTCCTTCATCTGCTCCCGTATAACGAATTATACGATCATCGCACATACCCAAACACAAACAAGTAGGGTGAGCTAACATGCAACCAATCATTTATGAAACATGCATGCAAACCTCATATAATAATTATGTCATACATACTCATACCATCATACAACAATCACATCATACAAACACAAACAAGTAGGGTGAGCTAACATGCAACAAATCATTTATAAAACATATATAATTACCTTGATATAAACATCATATAATAATTATGTTCGACACTCTCATACCACAATTCCTATTAGACACTCGTCTCACAATACCCAATAGACACCACAATACCCAATAGACACTCATCCGGATGATAAGTTGATGAGCGGTCACGGGAGGTTATGCACTTGTAATGACTTCTACTTCTTCTTTTTTTTTTTCTTTCTCTCTTTTTTTTTTTTATATACAAATACACTTTCAAAATACTTCATACCATTCACAAGGTTAATCCCCTCACTATGTCCAAAACCGGCACATAGACCAGGACCTCCTGCTCCTCTCACCACATAATTCATCCCTCTCTACTTGAGAATAGATGATTATTAGAGTATCAGGATAACCTCCAACTACGGGACCCTCAACATCAACATATACACAAATACCATAACATTTATTTAATCTCTCCACAAGACTCATACCATACTAATATTCCTCAACTCACATTATACCCTTACAAAATCTCCCCATACTACCCATAACATGTTCAGATGCATAAATTCAAATGCAGTATAATAAAATGCAATTATCACAATTATAATTCATAATTCCATATCTACCACAAAAATGAATTCATCAGACATTTCCATTCCAACAAGATATATTGCACAATATTTTAATAGTACAAAATCTGTTCAATAGGATTTAAGTTAAAAACTTGTCGAGTAGACTTCCAGGAAAGAGAGGTGCGTCACAATGGACAACTTAAGTACCAAATCTTTCCTTAGCCAAAGCGTTCCTCAACTAGTTTTTAACAAATTTCTTATTTACAGATTTAAAACAACAACATATAATATTAACACCGAAATTTAATATAGATATCAAAAAAATAGAAATTAAGCAATATTAAGATCCCTGAGAAGATACGAAATTAATATCTCTAAATCTGTAACTCCGATTTCAAATCTGATTGGTCACAATAATTCACTATTTGTTATAAACTACATATTAAAATTTCAGGTTGATCCAACGGTTAACTAGATAGATATTGAGGTTTTACCGAGGTAACTCAAGTGCAGAATTTTAAGTGGTTTTCGGTTATACTCAAAATGCGAAACTAATTTCCCTAATCACAGACATTTAATTACAAATCTGAACGGTCAAAATGACTTAATATGTCTTATGAATTACATACTAAATTTTGGGCTCAATCTAACGGTAGATGAAATATATATGAAATTTGTACCATGATAGCTTAAGAACAACAATACAGTGTTCATCCGATTGTTTCACACTTTCGAAATTTCTTTCTCTAAACATAGACCTTCAATTACAAATCCGATCGGTCAAATTGTATTAATATGTCCTAAGAATCATATATCAAATTTTGAGGTTGATCTAACGGTTAAATAGGTCAAAATCTATATTTTTACCGAGACAACTTAGTAACAGAACTATAGGGTGACTAATTTACTCAAACTTGCAGTATTTATTTCTCCAAGTACAGACTTCTATTTTCAAATCCGAACGGTCAAAGTTTAGTAATAGGTCTTAGGATTCACATACTAAAATTTTAGCTAAATCCAACGGTGAAAACAATTAATAGAAAATTTTCACAACAGTAACTCGAAAATAAGAAATTATAATAATGAAAACTAAATTTATATAAGTGAATAGATAACTACCATTACCAAAATTTTAACATACTCATAACTCATATTCATTATCATAACATGGATAAAAAAATCATAAACAAGAAGGATTAGCTCCCCTACCTCTATTCCAGACTTAATCTCCTGCTCCGAATTTGTTTCCCCGAAACCCTTCAGAACCTCTACTCTTCTTGCAACTAAAAATTTCTCCCTAACTCTTTCTTCTCTATTTCTCAAGCTCTCACTTGATTCCTCTTTTCTTGGTGCAAAATACCCTTCCCTCCCATGGCTATTTATAGTAAAAAAAATTTACTATTCATTAATATTTTAATATTATTTATTATTTTAATATTATTTAAAAATAATATTTCAATCATTTTCTCACCAAATCTGATCCTAATTTCTACCTACTACTTTCTTCCATGCTAAGGAATCTAAATGCTGAAAATTTATTTTTACTATTTACTTTTTACTATTTACTATTCACTTTTTACTATTTACTATTCACTTTTTACTATTCACTATTCATTTTTTACTATTCGATTTTCTTAAAAAAAATACTAAATAAGTTATCAAAAATTTTAACCTCTCCTTCTAAAATTACTATAATTTTATATTCAAAATATATATTTTTCTATCCATTAAAATTATTATTACTAATAAAATGCTAAAATTTACTATTATAAATATATTTTTTTTTTCATGGGTCTTACATTCTCCCCAACAACAAAAATTTTCGTCCTCGAAAATTCGAAAATTCGACATAAAAATAAAGTTATGATTATTTCACCTTATCTTCTAGTTTCCTTGTAAACTCATTTACTCTACTTATTTTGTGCATAAAATTTCTAGCATCTCAAATTGAAATGTACTCACGAAAAATTTAAAATCATAAACCTTCAAAACACTCTTACTTGTCACTTCTAGCCTCGTCAAAACCACCATTAAACATACCCCACTAGTCTCAAAATAATCCATTAATGTTTTAAAAGAACTCATTACTCATAAACTATTAATCACAAAATTCCAGAAAACTTTTCATTCCTACTATAACCAGAAAGTGATTCTCCTTATAGATCCCTATTTAAGACTTTCATGACCCTATAAAACTCTAAGAATCATTCTTTTTCCGTAACAACCTTCCATTATATTTTCTCAACACAATTTCTACTCCTAGAAATCGTACACCTCTAAAAGCCACTTATGTTTACCAAAATTATACTAGATTGTTCCACCTTACCCTCTACTTCTATTCTCCGTAAAATTTATAATTACTCTGATGATTACACGGAGTCCAAAACACTATTACTAAACAATTCATCCTTTATGTTTTTCTTTTCTATACCCATTTAACAAGAACTTGTCCAAAAATAATACCTATATTGAGTATGCTTTATAACATCCATAGAAACCCTTCCATACTTAAGATCATGCATCATTTCCTTCACTCGTCCTTGATGAACTTATCTGACTCTCGGTAATATTGCCTTCACCCTTAACCACACTTAATGTTCAACAATCAACTCACAATTCTTGAAGACCATAAACTTCTAAAAACATATTGGAACATGACCAAACCATCCTTTCGATCATACCCTTAGACTATAATATCTATCATTCACTTGCATTGGTCAGATATCCGTAAAATATTGATCCTCATCCTTTATTTAACCCACACTAAATGTTGAACCACTATTTTCTTCACCTGATAAACATTTCTGAAATACTTAACAAAACTAGAATAATCAAACTTCTTTCAAGATTATACTCCAAATTATCTCAACCTTCATGTAATTATTTTCCTAGCAACCATTACTAGCCTAAGTTAAAACATTCTCCAAGAATTAACTTATAAACTCTAAATCTTAGGAATATAAACCTTGTCCTCAAAATACCTTCCCACATCCTAACCTAACATGAATCCACAAACTTAACGTTGTCTCTAACCCAGTACCTAACAATTGTGTATCTCTGATAAGACTCAACAGATCACTCAATCAACAATGTTATAAATTTTGAAACCACTTATTTTAATCTCAATAAGGCCGAATTTAAAACTAACTAGATTCCTTATCAATACTGCACCTACTCATTTAAATAAACCACTTATGCCACATAAGTTAAACTATCTAGAGAGATTATCAGGGCAATCAACCACAACCCACCTCAATTATAACGTGCTTCCCGAGATCAAAACCATACCCCAGGATATTTAGTGTTAACTAAATCTAAAATTTTTATCCGAACTAAAAGTAAGTATCAACAAGTTCACTCACACACATCACTTGATAGAGATCAAGGTGCGACATATAAATCTTTACCTATCCTTTACATCACCATTGAGGTTTGAATACTACCATATAACTATGCCTGATGAAATTGCTCCAATCACAACCTACAACTTCTTAATTATTCCTAATTCCCTAATCACATTAGTATTGCAACCCTCCTTTTTATCTATTTCCAAACTCTTCTTCTTCCTTATCTTGCCATGTTCATAATAATATCAATTCAACCTACACTACCTCTACTAACTTTAACATCCCAAAATCAATAAAATTTACAACCGTAAATCATGACATTTTAATCCTATCAAAAATACCAAATATTTGCATAAGTCGAAAGCCAAAATTTTCGTACCTGGATTTTCTCCACTACTCCTCATACAAAAATCACATATTCTCAAATCTTATCTCTAATACATTTACTGAAAAAAATCTAACCATCTCCTTTTAATCATCCATTTAGCTTAGAATCCTTCCAATACTTCATTCTTCTCTAAAGACCTCGTGTTCTCTTAACTTATAAATTTCTCCTCCTATTAAACTTTCTCTCAATCCTCTTTATGCCTTATACAACTTCTCATCTACTCTTCTTTGTCTAATATTTGATTTATTCTTAATCTACTTCAGTATTCCTATCCCTTTTTATTTTAAACTTTATCTTCAAATCTTCCACCATTTTCTTTCTTCAGATTCCAATCATCGCTGATACATCAATCCATGTTACCAATCTCACACAATGCCACTCTGTTTCTCATCAATACTTCCTTCTCTTCTGACTTCTAACGTTACTGATATACTAAACCAAACTGATTTCTCAAACCTTGCTACATTCATGCTTATCCAAAGCTTCTCTTAATCTAGCCTTTGAACTCAACTCCTTTTTGTGAAACTTAAGATATCTCATCTATTAATTTGTTCTAGAAACTTCTAAAAATTTTACTTCTAAACACCAACATCTTCACTCATCCTTTGAAACTTAAACTCTAATATTATATCTCCTATCAAGGCTTTAACTAATTCTAATATCTTTCCTTAAACCCTCAGAATTAAGAAAGGAAAATCATCTATGGTAAAAGTCATGAGTAGTTAGACATAATACTCTACTATCTAGATTTGGAGGAAATGGTAAATTATACCATTTAGACTCAATTCTTCACAGAGAAGACACGGAAGACCCACAACACAGAGGTCATCCTAAGGACGAACTGCTCTGATACCATTAATGTAACATCCCAAATTCTCACATTGGATAATTCATAATTTATATATTGTAACATTACATTTACGGTAACATCCCGTAATCTCACCCTTTAAAATTTCCTAGTTGATATAAGTCTATACATGTAAAAATGTTCTAATTATAGTTCTTCTACTTCTCCCTTCCTTGGCACTGAGTGAGGCAACATTCCTTCATCTGCTCCCGTATAACGAATTATACGATCATCGCACATACCCAAACACAAACAAGTAGGGTGAGCTAACATGCAACCAATCATTTATGAAACATGCATGCAAACCTCATATAATAATTATGTCATACATACTCATACCATCATACAACAATCACATCATACAAACACAAACAAGTAGGGTGAGCTAACATGCAACAAATCATTTATAAAACATATATAATTACCTTGATATAAACATCATATAATAATTATGTTCGACACTCTCATACCACAATTCCTATTAGACACTCGTCTCACAATACCCAATAGACACCACAATACCCAATAGACACTCATCCGGATGATAAGTTGATGAGCGGTCACGGGAGGTTATGCACTTGTAATGACTTCTACTTCTTCTTTTTTTTTTCTTTCTCTCTTTTTTTTTTTTATATACAAATACACTTTCAAAATACTTCATACCATTCACAAGGTTAATCCCCTCACTATGTCCAAAACCGGCACATAGACCAGGACCTCCTGCTCCTCTCACCACATAATTCATCCCTCTCTACTTGAGAATAGATGATTATTAGAGTATCAGGATAACCTCCAACTACGGGACCCTCAACATCAACATATACACAAATACCATAACATTTATTTAATCTCTCCACAAGACTCATACCATACTAATATTCCTCAACTCACATTATACCCTTACAAAATCTCCCCATACTACCCATAACATGTTCAGATGCATAAATTCAAATGCAGTATAATAAAATGCAATTATCACAATTATAATTCATAATTCCATATCTACCACAAAAATGAATTCATCAGACATTTCCATTCCAACAAGATATATTGCACAATATTTTAATAGTACAAAATCTGTTCAATAGGATTTAAGTTAAAAACTTGTCGAGTAGACTTCCAGGAAAGAGAGGTGCGTCACAATGGACAACTTAAGTACCAAATCTTTCCTTAGCCAAAGCGTTCCTCAACTAGTTTTTAACAAATTTCTTATTTACAGATTTAAAACAACAACATATAATATTAACACCGAAATTTAATATAGATATCAAAAAAATAGAAATTAAGCAATATTAAGATCCCTGAGAAGATACGAAATTAATATCTCTAAATCTGTAACTCCGATTTCAAATCTGATTGGTCACAATAATTCACTATTTGTTATAAACTACATATTAAAATTTCAGGTTGATCCAACGGTTAACTAGATAGATATTGAGGTTTTACCGAGGTAACTCAAGTGCAGAATTTTAAGTGGTTTTCGGTTATACTCAAAATGCGAAACTAATTTCCCTAATCACAGACATTTAATTACAAATCTGAACGGTCAAAATGACTTAATATGTCTTATGAATTACATACTAAATTTTGGGCTCAATCTAACGGTAGATGAAATATATATGAAATTTGTACCATGATAGCTTAAGAACAACAATACAGTGTTCATCCGATTGTTTCACACTTTCGAAATTTCTTTCTCTAAACATAGACCTTCAATTACAAATCCGATCGGTCAAATTGTATTAATATGTCCTAAGAATCATATATCAAATTTTGAGGTTGATCTAACGGTTAAATAGGTCAAAATCTATATTTTTACCGAGACAACTTAGTAACAGAACTATAGGGTGACTAATTTACTCAAACTTGCAGTATTTATTTCTCCAAGTACAGACTTCTATTTTCAAATCCGAACGGTCAAAGTTTAGTAATAGGTCTTAGGATTCACATACTAAAATTTTAGCTAAATCCAACGGTGAAAACAATTAATAGAAAATTTTCACAACAGTAACTCGAAAATAAGAAATTATAATAATGAAAACTAAATTTATATAAGTGAATAGATAACTACCATTACCAAAATTTTAACATACTCATAACTCATATTCATTATCATAACATGGATAAAAAAATCATAAACAAGAAGGATTAGCTCCCCTACCTCTATTCCAGACTTAATCTCCTGCTCCGAATTTGTTTCCCCGAAACCCTTCAGAACCTCTACTCTTCTTGCAACTAAAAATTTCTCCCTAACTCTTTCTTCTCTATTTCTCAAGCTCTCACTTGATTCCTCTTTTCTTGGTGCAAAATACCCTTCCCTCCCATGGCTATTTATAGTAAAAAAAATTTACTATTCATTAATATTTTAATATTATTTATTATTTTAATATTATTTAAAAATAATATTTCAATCATTTTCTCACCAAATCTGATCCTAATTTCTACCTACTACTTTCTTCCATGCTAAGGAATCTAAATGCTGAAAATTTATTTTTACTATTTACTTTTTACTATTTACTATTCACTTTTTACTATTTACTATTCACTTTTTACTATTCACTATTCATTTTTTACTATTCGATTTTCTTAAAAAAAATACTAAATAAGTTATCAAAAATTTTAACCTCTCCTTCTAAAATTACTATAATTTTATATTCAAAATATATATTTTTCTATCCATTAAAATTATTATTACTAATAAAATGCTAAAATTTACTATTATAAATATTTTTTTTTTTTCATGGGTCTTACAGGAAGTATATCTTCCATTTAGATCAGATTTTATTATTCAATTTTTTTTAGCACTTGCCTTTGTCTTTAATTTTTTTTGTTATTTATTCAAGAGCCGAAGTAATTATCCTTTATGAAATAATTATAATTATGAACATTTTATTGTTCTATTTTATTAATTGTATTTTAATTGGCACTTTGTCACTATTTCATTAATGCAAGTATAGATGCTTTTATATTTTATCATAAACAAAATGACTTAAATATGTATTAATTTCAATCCATTTTTGGTTCCCAAAATTAAAAAGGCAAGAACTTTTAATGTTTATTAAAAAAGGGAAAAAAACCAGTTTTTCTAAAGATAAAATTGTAATGTATAATTTTTATTATGGAAGGCAAAACTGTTGGCAATTTCATGTTTATAATTTATAATTTTCATGTTTATATCTTTTAGTTTTAATATTTAATGTTTTAAATGTTGTATTTCATTGTGATTTATTATTTTCACTGTAAAAAAATTTAATTTTGGTTCATTATTTTATATAATGAATAATTAATTATAATAAAATCATAAAAAAATAAATTATTTTTATTACCGGCGATTTTTAAAAAACCTCTGCAAATGTCAGCGGTTTATAAAAAATATCTGCAACCGACTGTTTTCTAAAATCTCCGAAATTATCAATGGTTTTTGAAAATCTCTGAAATTATCGGTGCTTTTTGAAAACTTTCGTAAGTAACGGCGGTTTACATGAAACCTCCAGAAATTATTTATCGACAGCTGTTTTTCCTGCCGCAGATAAAGTATTTACAAGGGATTAAAACCGCCGATACGCCAAAAAGAAAACGCCTGGTAAAATTCTTAATTTTTGTAGTGAGTCTTTATTTATTACAATATTTTTCATAAATAATAGGATTAAAAAATAAAAGATATTATTTATCAAAATATAAATAACTCAATTATTATTTAAAAATCATTATAAATTAATTTAAACTTAATCACATATTTATAAAGTCATTACTTTCACTTATTATCTTTTTGAAATATCTTTTAAAGTAACTAATTTTAAATAAAAATAATAGTCATAGATCTAATGATATTATTATTGTATTTACACGTTTCTAAATTATCTAATAATAAAAAATGCTTCTAAAATATTGAATATTCAAATAAATGATATTATAAATTTAAATCACGCCCAAAAAAAAATCTTCAAGTTTCCTTTTCTTTAAAATTTAACTTTTACAATATATATATATAATTATAAACATAAGAAAAAAAAGTTAAGGATATGAAAACTTATATAATATTAAAATTTAGATTTAATTATCACACCATACTTAAATCTTAACATAATTTCACCCTAGAGAAGGGATAAATTTGAACAACTAATCCTTGACTGGTGATAAATTATGGAAAATTAAAATTTAAAAAATGAGAAAGCTTTAATCACGTACCTCTTTGTTTAGAATATTGATGCTATATGTAATGTACAATAATGGGTGATTTGGTCAGAAAGAGGCTTCAAAGTCTGCTACAGGAAACAGTATCATTGATTTAAAACATTGAATATATGAAATAAAGAAACTAGGATTTGAGCAAAAATATGAAACCTTATGTCTTTAAAATAGTGTCGCTAAGACTTCTGAATTATATATTTGTATGATTTTATGATCCAAATGTTGAGTACAGTTGCTGCGGTGAAATGAAGAACAATTAGGACATGAACATGAGAAGGATATCATGCAAAAATAACCTTGTATTCGAACAAAAATGTTTCAGATTCTTTGATTGCAAGGAAAGAAAATTAAATTGAAAAAAAAATCAAATTGATGTATTAAAAATGAAACAATTGATTAATGTTGAGTTTAGTGAAGATATTATTAATCAGGGAAGTGTTAATCAAGAGACAAAAGTGATTAAAAAAAATCAGAGATTCTCTATAGACATTATTGCAATCGAGCTTGAACAACAAAAGGAAGAGTTTGGTAATCCCTTGTTTGAAGTTATCTCTAAAGTGTTTGCAATAATTTGTAACAATTTCAAAGTTTAAACTTTGAAAGGGAAAATTAAACCAAAATGGCTTAGTTTATGAATAAAAAGTATAATTAATCTATTTTAAACTTAATGACATATTTATAAAGTCATTACTTTCATTTATAAACTTATAGTTTTTTAATGTATCAATATTTTGTACAAGTATTCTGTTACTTTCTTGCTTGACGAGAAAAATATAGTTTTAGATTTCATTATCCACGTTATTTTTTAAAGAAAATATCTATTCAATTAAAAATAATAAATATATTTTTCAATTTCAAAGTAGTAGTATTTAATATGCTACTAAATAATTTTTAAGTTTAATTATATATAATATCTATTAAATAAAAATATAAAGTTAATGAACTAATGCATTGGTTGAGTTTTTCATCCAGTAGACTATAATAAAAACATAATATTTTCCATTTATTGATTGCATTGTTTAGAATATTGATGGGTGACTTGGTCAGAAAGAGACTTCAAAGTCTGCTACAAGAATATCTGATCTAAAGAAATTTGCAACAAGGATTTTGAGCAAAAATATGAAACCTTACCTCTTAAAAATATTGTCGCTACAGAAGATTCAAGAACTTCTGAATTATATATTTGTGAAGATTGGTGAGTTTATGATCCGAATGTTGAGTACTATATGAGTTGCTATGGTGAAATGAAGAACAATTATAGGACACGGACATGCAAATGAAGAAAAAATGAAGATAGATCGTCTTTTATTCTTTTCCAAAATGTTTCATATTCTTTGAGTGCAAGGAAAGAAAAATCAATTATTGAAGTATTAAAATTGAAACTGTTAAAAAGCAGAGATTCTATGTAGACATTATTGAAGAATGAAAGGAAGAATTTGGCAATCCCTAGTTTGAAGTTATGCCTAAAGTGTTTGCAATAACTTGTGTGATCCTCCATTAATTTCTGAAAATTGTTCAGAATCCACGAATTTTGCAAATGAAAGGCAACTTGGATTCTCAGAAAAGTTCCTTCACTTGTAACCATGGAAGAACAAACGTCACAATAAATGAAAATGTCTAAGTTTATCCAAGCAAGGTATCTTAAAGGCACACAAACCGAAAATAATTTTACGATGTTAAACTAAATGTTTACACATTAATTATGATCTTTATAATTGATTATCCATAGTAAATTTTGATAGCTACAACTCTACATTTATCATGGAAGCAAGATAAACAAGATATAACTTCTCGTAAGGTCTCAAGATTGTTTCTTCACAATGGTTACGTTTAGTTTATTATGTTATAATAAGATACTATATAATAACTTCATGCTGATTATTGCACTTATAAATAATCTCGTACCAAGTACTCTTAATTTATTTTCAGTTTGAAATGATTTATTTGTTAAGACAAAATTGTCTATAAAATTTATATGTTTAAACACTCTTATATATGTTTTGAAATTTATCCAAATAATATTAAACGAAATGAAAATATGAAGATGATATATCTATAATAGAATAAGCAAAAACCTAAGTTTAAGATCAAAATCCACAGTCATCTAGCAACATAGGAAAATCTTAGGAAAATTCTTAGGCATATATGCAACATAAAACAACCTAAGTTAATACATCAAGACGACTAAACAACTCTCAAGTTAAAACATCTATGAGAGTTATGCTAAACGCGTCAAAAAGATGCTCAGTTTCTGCTTTCTTTTTAACTTCCATTGCTAATGTGGTTTTACCACAACCCCCCATCCCGTATAACCCAATCATCTCTCAGTGCTTCTATTAGTTGATCAGAAGCATGTTTTCTACTTTCAAAATTCATACATTCTTCTGTGAGATATGAAAAGTGTTTGAAAAAAGACTAGCAATGCGGTCCAGTGGTACATACTTTTTTCCCTCTTGGATGAACTTTTTAAGGTCTCCAATTTTCTTTGTTAACTTCTTTCCTTAATGGTATCCCGAAATCCAATTTGGACAGTGTTTCGGCTGAGTCCGGGCGGACCCAGTACAAACACACAAACTTACTGTCGAAGACGGACGGGCGGGCGGCGAAGATATATGGACCGAGCGGACACTGCTGAATCCTACGAACCGGAGCTAGTTGCATGGACGGGCGGCACCAAGATGGACGATCGCTGTTCCATGGCGCTTCAAACCGGGCGGACGTCCTCCAATCCGGGCGCTCCCTCTTTGCTCCAAGACGGGCGGACGTCCTCCAATCCGGACGCTCGCTCCACGCTCCAAACCGGGCGGACGTCCTCCTCTCCTGACGCTCCCTCTTTGGACGAACGCTGTTCCTGGATGGGCATCCTCCCTCTCCTAGCGCTGCTCCACACTCCCAGTTGGGGAGGGGCCGGGTACCTGCTAAAGGCACTCCGACGCTCAAGTCAGTATTATGACAGAGCGATTGTAAAGCGTGTATGCATCGTTATTCAAGTTCGTGGCGTTCATACCTGAGACCTTTATTTATAGCGAATTGTAATGGGCTTTTACCTTTTGGGGGCCTGGGGACGGCCCAATAATACCTTAATCTTCGTTAAGGACTTTAATGTGTCATTAGCATTTAACCGTGTACTCAGCAACGTGCGTCGGTTGGGAATGATGGTCGGTCAGGGATGTTATCCTAGGTGGGCGTCCTGCTCTCGGGCGGACGTCCAATCCTTGGGCAGACGTCCAGCCCTTGGGCGGACGCCCAGCTCTTGGGCGGTCGTCCACTCCTTGGGCGGTCGTCCACTCCTTGGGCGGACGCCCAGCTCTTGGGCGGTCGTCCACTCCTTGGGCGGACGCCCAGCTCTTGGGCGGACGTACAATCCTTGGGCGGGCGTCCGGCTCGTGAATACGCCCGGATTATTGGGCGGACACGCCAACTTAGGCGGACGTCCACTTCTTGGGCGGACGTCCAGCTCTTGGGCGGACGTACAATCTTTGGGCGGGCGTCCGGCTCGTGAATGCGTATCAGATTATTGGGCGGACTGGCAGATGACGGACGTCCTTGGACGGACGTCCGGTTCCTAAGGACGCTCGGTCTAGACTGTTTGGCGGACGTCCGGATTATTGGGCGGACACGCCAACTAAGGCGGACGTCCACTTCTTGGGCGGACGTCCTGCTCTTGGGCGGTCGTCCACTCTTTGGGCGGACGTCCAGCTCTTGGACGGACGTTCTACTTTGGGTAGACGTCCTCTATCGGTACATATGGCGCCGTCTATGTGGGCGTCCTTCCGTACGGCATCCGGCACCTCTGGTACAGACAGTATCCAAAACAACAACTATTTTTTCTTCTTGCTTCTTTCAACAACTGATTCACATTTTGTATGTCAATGTTAGAATCTTGTAGCCACTTCTCGACAACTTCACTGGTCTTTCTCGTTTGTTTATGGGTCTGTACAGCAAATTTTTGGACACTTGCTCTTGTGGCAACAAAATTTCCCTCTTCTTTCTCGAGCTCTTCAATGAAATTGTTAAAACAACAAGGATAACGTAATTGATTTAACGCTCCACACACTAAATCTCTTGAAATAGAAGATGCAGAACCATATAGACATTCCATCAATTTCTTCTACTAAATGCAACTTTCTTTATCCTGAACAAGAGAAACGAACATATTATAAAAAATAATTTAGATATAATAGGAAAAAAAAACTTAAAGATCATTATTATGCTTACAACTTTACAATGTCCATAACTGGCTTTTATGGTAAAATCACAATAACAGAGTTATTAGTAGTTATAAGTTCTACATTTTTATACTAAAAATATTAAATTATTGGATACACGATGGAAAGAATACAATTAAAAATAATCTAACTTTTAATCATTATTTTAATTTTACGTACTATATGATTTCTATAATTTTGTTAAATATTTTTTTTAGAAAACATTTTTTTTTAGTTTCGTCATCCCTCTACCCAAAAATATATTGAAACACAACCATATCTAGCCTCTCTAGGAGAATAAGTTCAATCAACTTCTCTGAGAAAATGAATTATCAAAGCAGAAAAAAGGTATATACAAAATGTGACAGTTTTATACAAAATATTTTAAAATAGTTATTACTTTTAAAAATCAATTCACAAATATATTTTAAAAAAAAATCAGTTAATAGTTATATTATAAAAGATAAAATGAGAATAAAAATTGTGTATACAAAAAAATATCCTCGTTATATATATATATATATATATATATATATATATGTGTGTGTGTGTGGGTCTAGATAAGTTAATATATAACAGAAAAATATGGGAATAATAAAAAGTACCTAAATGTTAAGGTAGAAATTACAAATATAATAAAGAAAAGAAAAAGAAATATAATAAAGAAAAAAAATATATATGACAGTTTTATTTAAAATTACTTCTCAAAAATCAGTTAACAAATTATATTATAAGTTAATAATATTTTTTGAATATTTGTATTACATTATATTTTAATTATATATGTAAATTGATTAATTAAATATATAAGAGAAAAATAATGAAAATAATAAAAAGTAACCGTGGATATTACAAATATAATAAAAACATGGAGAACAATATAATAAAGAAAAAAAAAAGAAACATGTGTCAGTTTTATAAAATAGTCGTTATTTCTAAAAGATCAATTAATAATATTATTTTTTTTAAAAATAAATTAATAATTATATTATAAAAGAGTAAAGTGGAAATAAAAATTGTGTACAAGAAGTATCTTTTTCTATATAGGTATAAATATACAAAATTAGGCTAACTATATTTTTTGTATAATAACTTTATTTAATATTTATTTTAATTCACATTATTATCTTTTAATTAAAATATATAAATAGTATAAACTTTACTGCTAATTTTCTAAGATTAAATTAGAATTAAAATTTACTGTCAGTTTTTTAAGATTAAGTTAAAATTAAAATCTATTTATTAATTAAATTGAGTATTTCCTCTCATACTAAGAATTCACTTCATAATTGTGACACAATCCCTTTTAGTTATTAAGGGTAATAATAGATTTGATTATGATATAGCTCACCTGATTTTTTACCGTAGAACATCCACTTCGAAATGCATTCTTATTTTGTATATGCTTCAAAAGAAAATATTATTATCTATTGTTTATTAACTAAATAAATTTATACCCGACACAGTTAAAATAAAAATGACACCAACGTTCTGTCTAATACTAATGATTTCTCTTTTATAAGATCATAGTCCTTGAATAAATTTTATAATATAATATACAACTTTTATTCTAAAGTATAGATTTTAAAAGAATAATAATTGGAAACATGACACTGGACCAAGTCAAGTTTCTTTTATTTTTCCTATAGAGGAATTTTAATTTTCTTATTATTTCTGATATATTCTCTGTTATAACTAAGTTTTATACAAATTATAAAATCACGAATAGAAAATATTAAATAAGAAATAAGACAGTACATATTTGTTTCTTATTTCTGATACATTTTAATTAATGATAAATAATTTCAGAAAATATTTAAAAAAAGTGTTTTAAAAAAAACATTGTCTTCATTTTTCTTTACCGGAAAAATAAATTGAAAATGAAATTACTGATGTTTATATGTTTAAATATATTTAGAATCCATAAAAAAATGATTTGATTTCAATATAAATATTTGTTTCAAAGAAGGAGAAAGAGGATTGTGAAGAACAGAGAATATGTGACCAAAAGAATTGGAAATAGAAAATAAGCAGAAATGGGTAAGCTGACCTCCTCTTCTTTCAAATACTGTCGTTGATAACTGTAGAAGATTCCAGCATTTGATGTTAATTTTTCATTTACACCCACAGCTTCACATTCTGAGTTAGACAGAGATCCTTGAGAATTCCCAGAGCTATGTTTGGAGAAGAAATGTCTTGAAAATTTTGCTTCATCGTTTCCAGGTTCGATGACAGTTGAAAAGATCGTTATAAATATGGTCATTTTCAACTGTCTTTTCCTTTTTTATCTGTTTTGACTCTTAGATGAGTTACTATGTGATTCAAAATAATTACTTATACATTTCTTTATTGATACTATATTTTTAAAATTTATTCAGGCGAATACTAACTTATACATCTCTTTATATATAATATAAATTTACTATACTGTACTTACAATACTATATTACGTTGAGTTTTACTATATTATATTGTTTCATATTGTATTATGTTGTTTTTGTATTATGTTATTATTCAAAGTTATTAATTTTTTTTAAAAATAACTTATACTAATACTCCGTGAAGTTTTCTCCAATTACACTAATAATCTATCTTCTTTTTCAATTCTACACGACCTTCTATTTTTTTTTTTAAATATTACAAGTCTCCTGAGTCTCAAAAGTATTATGCTTATATTCCTAATAAGCAAGACTTTGTAATGAAAAATAAATAAATATTTTTTTTAAAAAAAGTCACCATATATAAATATTTCATAATAACCCATTTTTTTTCTTGAAGAAATAAAAGTATTATGTTTTCATCAGTTTATTAAAAGCATATTTTAACTAAAATAAATAGCATTTGAGTAAATTTTGCAGAGCATAAAACCACTATTTTCTGTCAGTGGAATGATATGTTTATTATTTTACACCTCTTAAATAGCTTTTTCACATGACTGGAATGATATTGACATTACTTATGTCAAATTTTAACGCCATTAAATTTAAATAAATGATACGTTTGTTGATATATTAGTCCTTTTATGAAATTCTCTGCATTAAAATTGTGTAATGGGCGAAATAAAACTCCTAAATATTTTAATGATATATCGTGTTATTAATATGAAATGTTTTAATATTAAACGAAATAACAGTATACCTGACGCTTAGAAGTATGACAGACAAAGCCAAATGTATTTATAAAGAGAAATAGAAAAAACGTAAAATAAAAGTGTTTGAGTAGAACTTGAAAATCACAAAAAGTCGAAACATTTTGTAGGAACATCAAAATAGTCATGCAGACTCACAAGTTCTATCTTCATATTGTGTAGTTCTTGAGTTAAATTGTGTAGTTCTTGAGTTAAATGAGTGTGTCTCTTAAGAAGATCACCAATTCTCGTCTTAGCATGGTCCAACTTAGAATCCCTTCCCACAACACGTTGACGCATTTCATCAACCCACGACTTCTTAAATCCGAGTTGAACAGCTTCATCACATAGTTTAAGGAACTCTTTTTCTTTATCAGGATCAACACTACCAACACTTTCACTTCGAAGAAACAACAACATATCTGTCAATGTTTTCAACATCAAAGCTTGAAAGCGATCGCTAAACTTCTCACAAGCTTTCCAAAGATGTGGATATGCTGATATTGCCTCCACTAACAAAGAAATTTGTGAATCATTGAGATCGGCAAAATGCTTACACTCTTCCAATCTTGTACGAATATCTGTAGAAGCTGTAAAAAGTTTGAGAAGTAGGTGACAAATATATATAAGATGGAGAGGAGACAAGAAAAGAGCTATAACCTGGAGTAACCACAACGTCATTATTGGAAACAATTCCTATTCCCTCTGTTTTATCCAACAAGTTCAACCCTTCTTGGATTTTGATATTTTGATATGGTGCTATTTCTGTCTTGTCTTCATTCATCTCACTATCTTGTTTAACAACCTGGGAATCTTGTATAAGTATATTTGCACCGCTTGACTTGTGAATAGTAACACCACTAACCAAGCTAATGTTATCTCCACCAATTGGCAAGGTTTTAATTGTAGCTCCCTCTGTTGCAGCTCCACCTCTGCTCCTTTCTCTTCCTATTTCCTCAATATTCTATTCATCACCAATGGAAAAGTAACGTTTGTGTATATTTAAAGTTATAACTTTTAAAAACATTTGTTTCATAATGTATATCATGTGTTGGTACCACAATAATTTGACCAATTTTAACGGTTACCATATTTACAAGTAAAAGTATTTTATGCAAAGGAGTTACCATACAAGTTTGAGACGAACTTCTTACCTCTGAAACAGAAGTTGGTATTGCAGGTTTATCCGATGTCGTAGTTTTTCCCAAGTTGTCTGTCTCTATTTCATCAGTACGCTTTTCAACGCCAAAAGTTATGTTGATTGATTAGTAAGTAAAGTTTGGTTGTGGTTGTTTTAATTTCTTCCATCATGTAGTTGAATAATGTATCATTTTCAGAAGATTAAAAGAAAATATGCAAATACCTCATTCATGTTTGGAGATGAAATGTCTGGAAAGTTTTGCTCCATAGCTTCTGGGTCTGATGTCATTTCACTTTTTCTGTCTATTTTTTGGAACTCTTCTATTTCCGACA
The DNA here is from genome assembly GCF_029865625.1 of Vigna umbellata. NCBI lineage: Eukaryota > Viridiplantae > Streptophyta > Magnoliopsida > Fabales > Fabaceae > Vigna > Vigna umbellata. The sequence continues at coordinate 1,419,276 of NC_142166.1, forward strand.
CTGGCGCTTTGGTTTCAATTTTGTTATGTTGACCCACCATTTCAACTTTGCTCTCCAACATAGATTGATTGTTATGATTGACTTGTGAAGAAAATGGTTTAATTTGAGATATAGATGGATCTTCACGGTTCATTTGGAGGGGAGAAGTGTTTTTTGGCGTAGGATCCAAATCCTGCCGAAAACAATTGATCGTAAAAAGTTAGGACTACATTTTGTGATTGATAGCCTCCAGACTAATTTATTTCCTTGAGTTGTTGTAGTATATAAATCAACCATTCATTTTTTGTAAATTTTTTAAAAAAATGAGAATATTTAGTTTGTGTAACGTTACTTTCCTGGGAATATGTTTCACGATTAGATTTTCCATCCACCTCTGCATTTATTGAAGTTGCAGGAGCCACTTCCTTTGAACGATAATCTTTCTCAGTGACATTCTTATCTGATTTTTCATTGATCTAATAAACGATAAAGTATATAGAAAAGGAGCATCTCAATAAGTCATTTCTTTTAGAATAATAATAGCTATAAATGAAAAGACTGTTTTTCAAATAATGAATTGAGTCTCAGTAAAATTTGTCGAATTTTAGTTAAGCAATCAGTGGTATATACTAAAGTTTAATGTCATTATTATTATGTATTGAATTTCACTTGGTTAACTTGAATAGGTTGGCGGGTTCTGACCTGTAAAGAAGGCAACTCAGTAGAATTGTTGCTCCTAGAAACTTCATCTAATTTCTTTATTTCCTCCACCAGTGACCGAATTTGCCAGTCAGGAATTGTAGAATTTTCCAAACCTGTAGTTCAAGCATATAGTTAAGGACTTCGTTTAACAATGAAACAAAGAAAACACAGAAATCAACGCACCCTCAACATTCCATGAATGATCATTATATCGTCACAACTAAAAACAATTAAATGGAAAAGAAAATAACATGCAGACAATTATAAATACAAGTGATTATTTGTACAAATATTTGGTTCAAAATTTGAATGAAACATGTATTTTCTTCCTATTTTATTGTGGAAGAAAGAAACATAAATCATTTGGTTATTAAGGGTAGTTATTTGAAATGTAGTTGTGCTCTAATTCTATAAGGAAATAAAGATGTTGGCTGAAGATTTCAGATTTCACAGCTACATTGAACACATTTAGCGAAATCACCATTAGTCGTTTATATATAAAGCTTCCATCGTAAGATGTAATGTTTGCAACAACATGTCCATTTCATAGTATTTACCTTCCAAACGAAGATTTTGTTGGAGCTCCTGAGGTGGAGTTGTTGAAGTTAAAGAGAGTTTTGGACAATTGCGAATAATGCGATGCTTCAAATTTAAAAATATACTCTCTTGTTGAAAATTTAAAAGATGCATAAATATTATAACTTTCAGTTGTGGAAGTTCAACTTTGGTCTTTCCTGTCTCATCGTATTCGCATGCAATAAACTCTTGTAGTTCAGTGGCTTCCTTTATGATTAGAAGCTTCAAGTTGGAAAGATCATTGGATGCAAATAGAGAGGTGAAACATTTCAACTTATGGCATTGTTGAATAAACAATTATTCTAGTTTGGGGAAGCATGGTTGAATAAACCTTTTATCCTCCAAATCCTCTTCAATTATCTGTCTTAATTCCTCGCATTCACTTACTTTTAGATAATTCAACTCTGGTAGACATCTCAACATAGACTGAGGAAATATTACTTCTAATTTTTCACACCCTATTACTGTTAATGAGTTGAGATGTTGAGATGTTGAATAAACTTCAAATCTTCTAACTTTAAACTGACTTGTTGTCCCATCATCCAATCTCCATTGTTGGCATTGCTCATGCTTAGAGTTTGTTGGGTGGGAAAATGGTTTTGAATATTCACCACGCCTCCAACAAAAGGTGTTGCGAATATATCTTGCAATGAATTACAATCCAAAATAGTTACGCTTTTCAAACTTGAGAACATTGAAAGATGACTTTTAAATTCATGCTCATCTTCAACCATGTTTTCCTTTTTATTTCTTTTGACTCTTGCAGGAGTTACTATATGTTTCAAACCATCACAGTTAGATATTGTCAATACTTCTAATGAAGTCAAGGTCTTAGCTACAGATGTCGTAAACAACGAGTCCAACATTGGACATGAATCTATATTAAGATATGTCAGGCTAGATAGAGAAAACGATCCTGAAAATCAATTATAAATAAAAATGTTATTCAATTAGGACTCTCATTCTTATTTTCAATACATTGATCTCGATGAACTAAAACCACAAACTCAAACATCCAATAATCAATTCACAATTTTATTATCTCACTTCACATTTTCATCATCCTATTACTTTTAATAATTTTATATTCAATTACTTTTTTAATCTCTATATTTACACCAACTTCGTCTTAATTTTAGTTCCTATCTCTAAAATTGTATCATTTTTCATATGTAAAATTGTATCTTTTTTCAGATGTAAAGATACTATTTGTGATTTATTTTATTCGTAAGATTATATACATATTATGTTGTTATATTAGATTATATTATGTCTTATTTCTGGAGTTTAATGGAAAGAATCGATTAAACGATCTTCAAAAGTTAAATTTAGTCATTATATATATGTTATTTCTGGAGTTTAATAGAAAGAATGACTTCAAAAAATTAAACGGTTTCAAAAGTTGAATTTAGTAATTTCTTTTTCATGTTTTATTATATTTGTATTCTGTTTTAACAAAAAGTTTCTCCTCTCCAGAATTTTTTCACTTAATAACTAGAGTAAACTATTTAATGTTAACTATACTTTTTTAATAAATTATACTTATATTTTTATTTTTCAAAATAATAATACATATTTATATTTGTGATATATATTTACATTTATGTGATATATATTATAAAAATGAAATGATCATAAAAAATAATTTTTTATATTTTAAAAGAAAAAGTAAAGAAAAGAAAAAATAATATTAAATGAGTTTAAAAACTTTATACATGTCAAACTATATTTTTTTATATGTAATAATATACGTTTTCTAGATTCTACATAAACCTTTCATTTATTAAGGAAAAAAAAGTTTTTTACACCGCAATTCATATATAACATACATTCTACATATTTATTTTTTAATTACACTTTATATTTTAATAAAACATTAATTTATTTGAGTTTTGAGTGAAAGTGTAAAGAATATGGATGTCAGCATATTAATACTCTTAAGAATATTATATTGTCAGTTTTTTAAAATATTATAATTATATATCTAATAATGAGATTATTGCAATTATGAAAAAATATAAGAAAAAAATATAATTTAAGAATAAGAGGAATAATAATTATTGTGAACGGTTTTTGGAAATAATAATTAGTTGCTTTTTCATTTTTCTTACAGTTAAATAAACTTTTATCCTTTTATTGACTTCAAACTGTTGAATACTAAAACATCCGCGAATCTATAATTTTGTAGTTTTTTGAAAATATACACCTTAATAAAAATATTTTACAATATGATTTTTTCCTAAAAACGAATTAGATATTTATGCATAAGGATTCCATATGGATTTATTTAATTATCTTGAGCATAAATTTAATTGAATTTGAAAAACAAAATAAGATGCTTATAATGTAATATGGGAAACGTACCTGAGCTATTGCTCACAATTTCGTTTGTTTCTTCGCAGTGTGCAGGTGGAAGAACTTCCTCAATTATTTGTTCCAGCGTATAGCAATTTGAAATCTCAAGTGTTTTCAATTGAGTTAAGTCTCTTCTGATATTGGCTGAGAATACATGTTTTAATTCTTTACATGTATCTATCTCCACTTTTTGAAGATTTTGAAAATTTTTGGATTGTATCGAACGCCCATTTGTGAATTGATCTTCACTTTTCTTTAATTTTTCAAAAGACCCATTGACAGGTGTTGCAAATATATCTTGCATCGAGTCACAATTCCAAATAAATATACTTTTCAAATTTGAGAACATTGAAAGATCACTTTCAAATTCATGCTCATCTTCAACCATGTTTTTCTTTCTTTTCACTCTTTCAGAAGTTATTATATGCTTCAAACCATCACAGTTATATATTTCCAATTCTTCCAATGAAGTCAAGGTCTTAGCTACAGATGTTGTAAACAATGAACCCAACATTGAACATGAATATATTTCAAGAAATTCAAGGTTAGACAGAGAAAACGATCCTGAAAAACAATTATAAATAACAAAAATATTAGTTAATTGAAAATTCCTTTCTTATTTTCAATACATTGATCTCCACCAACTAATATCACAAATCCAAACATCAAATAATCAGTTAATAATAACGATGAAACCACTGCACATTTTCACCATCCTTTTTTCTTTTAATAATTTCATATTTAATTACTTTTTTAATCTCTATTTACAATAATTCCATCTTAATTTCCTGTATTCTAATATAGTATATTTTTTAATCTGTAAAGATACCATTTGTATTTTATTTTACTCATCAAGGTAATATATATAAACTGAAAGATATGTTCTTAAATAGATAGATTAAAAGAGAAAATTTTCTAACCAAAGCGATCGATTGAGTAAATAGTTTATAATTTTATATGGAAAATTAATATTTAAAATTCGAATTCAAATATATTTCTCTTTTCTCTTACTACGTCACAAATATCATATATAATGTTTTAACAATTAATTTTCTTATATTTTTCATATACGACAATGTATTCATAATATTAATGGAAGAAAACCCAAAACTTATCCCACAAATTTATGTAAACGACTACATTAAAATATAACTGTAAGGTAAGAAACATACTTATTCGATAAATTTCAAACAAAAATCTTAATTGAATTCTTAAGGAATGGAGCCAGTTTTAATTGGTTAATAGATTCAGGGAATTAATTGATAAAATTAAATTATAAATAGCTATTACCAAAACTTTTATTGAATTTGAAGAAAAGAATAAGATTCTTATGAGATATGTAATATGGAAAAAGTACCTGAGGAGTTACTCTGCACATCTTCTTCTACAATTTCATTTGTTTCTTCGCATTGTGCTGGTGGAAGAATTTCCTCAATTATTTGTTCTAACATATTGCAATTTCCAATTTCAAGTATTTTCAATTGAGTTAGGCCTCCTGTGATATTGGCTGAGAATACATGTTTTAATTCTTTACATCCAAATATCCTCACTTCTTGAAGATTCTGGAAAATTTTAGATTGCATGGAATGCCCAATTGTAAATTCATCTTCATTTTCCTTTGTTTTGTCAATTGTGAAGAGACATGTTAATTGTTTGCAATCTGCTATATATAAATTCTCTAATTTTTCAAAAGACCCATTGGCAGGTAGACAACCATGTCATAAAGTTTTTAGATGTTTCATGTAGAAGATCTCCATATAACGTAACTTGGAGAAAATATTTTCCATCTTACTCAAATGATTGCTAGTGTCAATCAAACACTCTATTTCTTCACAATCACCTATCCTCAGTTCTTTCAACTCATTCATACCTTCTTCAATTTCAAATATATCAGGCATCATATTTTTTGCACCTTCCTTAATATTTGCTACAAATAGCTCTTTTGCTTTTTTGGCCAAACCTTTAATAACCTCATTTGATATGTCAAAATAATTAATTCCTAAAGTTCTCTCATAAGAGAAAAACTCTTGAAATCTATAATAAGTATAAAAAGTATATTCTAATATAATTCCATACCTTTGCAGCTTTTGGGGGACACTAAATGAGTTAGAGAATTTAACACTTTCTTCCTTTCGATCAATCAAGGGGTCTTTATAAATATACAATTCTTCTAGAAATGGGATTCTTTTGATCTCTTCAAAAATATTGCTTTCAATGTCACAACTTTTAAACTCTAACAACTTCAAGTTTGTAAGTGTTGTGAGTGCAACATCAGTTTGCAAGTCAAGGAACGAAGGCAATGAACAAAAATGAAACGAAAGACTTTGCAGTTTCTTCATATCTCTCACAAATGAAATGTCTCTCAAATTCCATTGTTGAAGGATCAGACAATGGAGATTTGTTAATGATTTGAAAGACGTTGTTGACAACTCCAACCTATATTCGTTTTTATTGGTAATAATCAAAACTCTAAGTTTTCCCATTCTTTCAAAAATTCCATCGGATACTTCCAATTTTGTTTTTATAGTTAAGAACTCAAGATTGGAACAATCCATATCATCTGGAAACTTCTCGCACCATAAATATCTTATTGAACCTTCCTCCAAAGTTACATCCTTTTCCAATTCACATTTGATCATCTTATTTTCGTTCTTTGATATCCAATGGGCTACATCACGAACCAAGTCATGCATTTTGACACATTCATCATCCGCCTCCATCATCAAACAAGAACTTACAAGCTTGATTTTGGCTGTAGTCACTTCAGTCCTTGCCTCTTCATATGTTTTAACTTCTCCAGCCACACCTAACCCTATTGCACATCTTATTAAACATTCCACTGGAATCTCATAATCTTCGGGGAATACAGAACACAATAGAAAAAGTGATCTAGCTTCTTCAGTATCTAGATTATCGTAGCTCAACTTTAGACACATATAGGGATCTTGCAAACCCCTACTGATATTGACCGGCTTAGAACTTTTCAATTTATTCAACGCATTACGCCATATCGCCTCTTGTTTTCCCTTCAAGCTACTAGCAACAGCTACAATGGCAACAGGCAATCCTTTACATTCATTTGATATTGATTTTGCCAAATGCTTTATGTTTTCAGGAGTGTCTTTCGACATAAGTGCTTTCTCTTGGAAGAGAGTCCATGCTTCTTCATCACTTAAGATCGGTAGATAAATTTTTTTTTGACAATCCATTGAAATACAAACTTCTTCAGATCGAGTGGTAATGAGAATTTTGCGGCCTTTATGGTATTCAGAGAGGGGAATCCCTATGCGACCAAAATCAAGTTTTTCCCACACATCATCTAGAATCATAAGAATCTTTATTTCCTGGGTTAATCTCGTGCACAAGCGTTGGGCTCTTTCTATTTCTTGGCTTTCTGGAAATGGAAATGTATACTGTAATGAACTTGCAATTTTGTCTTGAATCCTTGAAACTTCTACTGTACTAGACACAGGAACAAAAATAACTGTGTCAAAAAGGTGCTCAGCTTCTGCTATCTTCTTAACTTCCATTGCTAATGTGGTTTTACCACAGCCCCCCATCCCGTATAACCCAATCATTGTAACCCCATCATCTTTCAGTGCTTCCATAAGTTGATCAGAAGCATGTTTTCTACTATCAAAATTCATACATTCTTCTGTGAGAATATCAGAAGTGTTTGAAGGAATTGAGGCAATGCGTTCAAGTTGTATATATTGTTTACCTTCTTGAATGATCTTTTGAAGGTCTGCTTTTTTAATTGCCAACTTTTTTCCTAAACGGTATCGCCAAATCCAATTTGGACAGTATCCAAAAAAACAACTCTTTTTGGCATTTGTCTCTTTAAGCAAACGATTCACATATTCTGAATCAATGTTTGCATTCTTCAACCATTTATCAATAACATCAGTCTTTAAAGTTTGCCTTCGAGCATGTATGACACGATCATCTACACTATTTATCGTTTCGACCAAGTTGTCTTCTTCTTTTTGAAGCTCTTTAGCAAAACTATTAAAGCAAAAGGAGTATTGTAATTGATTAATAGCCCCACACGCCACATCTTTTAAAACTCCAGACAAAAATCCATTCAGAATGTCCATCTATTCACTTTACTGGATTCAACTTAAATAACCTGATAATACAAATATAAGATCAAATAAACATAATGAGTTTTGTACCCAATTAAGAATCAACTTTAGATTAAAGATTAATTTTGTTTTTCAAATTGTCCAAAAGCAATCTTATAGTAAAATTTTAAAAAATTGTAAATGAAAAAACATTTTGTTCTTGTTTATTTCTCTTTTTTTAAAAAAAAAAAATTCCCCTCCTCCACGCAAAAATTCAAATTCAAATGTGAGTATACTTAAATGGCAAACAAATTTTCAGCCATTCTCAAAATTATACGTAAAACTTAGCAATATAATTATCAATATAAGGATCATTTTTTTAAGTTTTGAAGCAATTCGTTGAAGACTATACAATTTAGGTAATGAAATATAACCTAATTCAATAAAATAAGATTCATATGGAATCGCTGAGTTTAAAGGAATCTAATTAGACGTAAAAAATCAGATTTTATATGGAAATTGAGGCTAGCATGATAAACTTCGAGTTGAATATGTTATTGGTTTATAAATATGTGACGGAATGAGTCTTGATTTATTACAATCTTTTTTCCATAAATAATATCTTAAAGATGGGATTAAAAATTAAAATATATTATTTATCAGAATATAAATACATTTTATTTATAATTCAAATACTCAATTATTAATTAAAAATCATTATAAATTAATTCAAATTTAGTCACATATTTATAAAGTCATTACTTTAACTTATTATTTTTTTGAAATATCTTTTAAAGTAACTAACTTTAAATAAAAATAATAATCATAGATCTAATGATATTATTATTGTATTTACACATTTATAAATTATCTAATAATAAAAAAACACTAGGAAAATAATGTATAATGGAGCTTTATTTTCGACGGTTTTTAATAAAACTGCAGTGAATTTAGTCTTTTTCTTTTAAATTATATTTTTGGTGGTTTTGTGCTAAACCGCCCATAATATGTTAAAATATATTCCCCATATCCTAGGTTCCTCTATTTCTTCTTCCTCTCCTGTTTCCTTCTTCACTCTGCATTCACGATTTACCATCTCAAGGCTTCCCTCTATTTCTTCTTCCTCATTTCCCATTTTCCTCTTCACTTTGCCTTCACAATTAATCATTTTCTTCTACACCAGTTGTCCAATTGATATTTTGCTCTCCACCTCGCATTCATCGTTCAAGATTTTCTTCTTCACTCCACTTTTCAACTTATGGATTTGTGCTTCTTCTTCACGATTTGACGGTTTGCAGTTTGAAGCTCGCACCAAAGATATTGTGGAGGCCGATGTTCGGGGATTCAAAGGTTTGCAGCATGCTTTCCTATTTGCTTTCTTCTTCATTTTGCTGTCTTCGCTTACGAGAAAACGAATAGTGGGAAGACTTACACGATGAGAGGCTCGAAAGCTAAACCTGGAGTCATTCCTCTCGCTGCTAAGGATTTGTTTTGAATCATTCAACAAGTAACCACTCCTTACTTTCATTTTTTTGTGTGACAAAACCAGTAACAAGAGTTGAAAAGTGACACAAAGCCATTGAAATTGAATTCTAATTGATATAAACAATGTTTGGATACAGTTCTTTATACAATTCAAGCTAGAAGAGCTTTGGGGCTTCTGTGTTCCGAGCAAACTCTTAAGTTAAATCGGGCAACTTCATAAAAGTTAAGTGCAGAAGTTCAATTCACTTATTTTTTTGTGTCTTGTATAGATATAGATATTTATATAGAAGTTTATTTAAACTAGGCCAAAAAGATAGAACTTTAGACCTTATAGACTCTGCTATTATATTATATTATATTATATGTGTGTTTATATATTAATGAGATAGATATAAAACAGTGACAAAGGCATAATCCCAAAACCCCAAAGGAAGAGAGGGATGATGTAACAAAGTAAGGCCTAATTCAACAATATGTCTATGTTTCCGTTCAATGCACAAGTGTATGAGATTCAGGACAAAATTAAGCAATACAGTTGCACTTCTCATCCTGGCTTCTTTGTTAGCGTTCGTTCTGTGGATGGTTTTCAAGGAGGCGAAGAAGATATCATAATAATTTCAACTGTAAGGTTTAATAAGAGTGTTTTTAATGCAGATATTGCCTTTGGGTAGTAGGAAATGCAGCTACTTTAGTGAGCAGTGACTCTGTATGGAGAAAGCTTGTTCTGGATGCAAACTTTAAGAATCTGATTCACGCTTTAACTCAGTTAAGAAGTTTTGAGAAGAACAAAATGAAAAATTAGAGTTTGATCAATGGTTGTGTAGGGCATCTCAATGACCTGGTTGGTAAATAACTGATAGGGTGTATATCTTCTACTGTTATGGTAATTGTCATGTTCTTAGGTGTATGGACTAGTAATGTCTAAAGTTAGGATAGCCAGAACTGTTTAGCTAGACTATGGTATGCATGCTACTAATCTCTCTTGAATAAGAATCAAAATAAAATAATCTCAGTCTCTAAGAGCTAATTTACAGTAACGTGAACTTTGACAGTTAAAGAAAAAGGCATAATCGTGAAACTAATTTGATCATAATCTCATTTTATTATAATCAAAAACTAAAAGAAAAATAATTTGTACATATTTCCGATGATTTTTACAAACTTGGTTGGTTCTGACAGTTTTCTCAAAACCTCTACAAATATTGACGGTTTTTGAAGAACTCTCACTAATATTGTGATTTTTCCAAACCTCCGGTTTTTGTTAAACCTTCACTAATATCGGAGGTTTCTGCTAAACTCCGTTAATACCAATGGTTTTCTCAAAACCTTTAAAAATTGTGACGATTTTTCAAAAAATTATCAGTAGTTATTTAGCGACTCAACTTTTTCCAGAAGTTTTCCAAACCGTGGATAATGTATCTTCCAAAGGTTAAAACCGTCGAAAACAAAAAAAATAACCCTCAAAAAGATTGTAGATTTTTGTAGTAAATACTTCTAAAATATTTAATTTTCAAATAAATGATATTATGAAATTTAAATTTTGACCACGCCCAACAAAAAATCGTCAAGTTTCCTTTTCTTTAAAATTTAACTTTTACAATGTATATATAATTATAAACATAAGAAAAAAAGTTAAGGATATGTAAACATATATAATATTAAAATTTAGATTTAATTTTCATAACATACTTAAATCTTAACAATAGTTTCACTCTAGAGAAGGCATAAATTTGAGCAAGTAATCACGGGTGAGAAATTATGGAAAATTAAAATTTAAGAAATGAGAAAGCTTGAATCACTTACCTCTTTGTTTAGAATATTGATGCTATATGTAATGTAGAATAATGGGTGATTTGGTTAGAAAGAGGCTTCAAAGTCTGCTACAAGAAACAGTATCATTGATTTAGAACATTGAATATATGAAATAAAGAAACTAGGATTTCAGCAAAAATATGAAACCTTACCTCTTTATAATATTATCGCTAAGACTTCTGAATTATATATTTGTATATGATCCAAATGTTGAGTACAGTTGCTGCGGTGAAATGAAGAACAATTAGGACATGAACGTGTGAAGGATATCATGCAAAGGTAACCTTGTATTCGAACAAAAATGAAGACAGATCATCTTTTATTCTTTTCCAAAATGTTTGAAGAAATAGATAATGAAGGGTAAAATAAGATATGTTCGATAGCAAACCTTTTCATCGTTTTTTACCATGAGATAAATTTATTTATATTATCAAGACTATCACAAATGTCTAAATAATACTTCATAAATCAATAATTATATTTATTCATAGCAAATAATATGTATTTCATAATACTTAACATTACATCTAATGATAACTACTATATCATAAAATTTTGATAATTTGTTTTTATCACATTTCACTTACAAATAATTACACACCACACTACATATATATGCACATAATTAAATATCATAGATAAGATATCATGAAAAAAATATTACTTAAGCAAGAATGACTTGTTTGAGTGAAAATTTAATAAACCAAAAGTCATTAAACTCAATATAACTAAAATAACAAATTATTTAATCTCAAACTTTACTATATCATTTTGACTCATATTCAAACTTGTTTTGAACTAAAAGTATCTCTTAAGCTTCACCAAATTATCAATTCTAATGTGTCATGTGAAACAATTATTCAATGTAAAAATTAAATCCAAAATATTACATATATACAACAAATAAATTAATAAATTGTAAAATAAAACTAATTTCCCTTAAGTTAATTTTTGTAAACTCTAAACAAAGAATGAGGAAAACTATAGAAGTTAGGGTAATGAAATACAACCTAATTTATAAAAATAAGATTTATATGGAATTGCTAAGTTTAATAGAATCCAGTTAGATGTAAAAATTATATTTTATGTGGAAATTGAGCCTTGGACAGCTAAAAAATTGTGAGTTGAATATGTTGTTGGTTTTAATGATGGAACGAGACCTATTTTGATAAATACTATATGTGATGGGATGAGTCTTTATTTATTATAATCCTTTTTTTATAAACAATAATCATAACGATGAGATTAAAAAAATAAAATATATTGTTTTTCAAAATATAAATACAATTTATTTATAATTAATATACTTAATTTTTAATTAAAAAATATTATGGATTATTTTAAACTTAATCACATAAATTTATATTCATTTATTATTTTTAAGTTTAATTATATATAATATCTATTAAATAAAAATATAAAGTTAAGGAAGTAATGTCATCTAATTGACTATGATAAAAACATAATATTTTCCATTTAAGATTTGAATTAATATGAAAGATTAAAACCAAATAGGAAATTAAAAAAAAATATGAGAAAGCTTAATCCGCAACCTCTTTGTTTAGAATATTGATGCTATGTAAGGACAGTAATGGGTGACTTGATCAGAAAGAGACTTCAAAGTCTGCTACAGAAGATTGAATATCTGATCTAAAGAAATTTGCAACAAGAATTTTGAGCAAAAATATGAAACCTTACCTCTTTAAAATATTGTCGATCGATACAGAAGATTTGAATTATATATTTGTCAAGATTGGTGAGTTTATGATCTGAATGTTGAGTACTATATGAGTTGCTATGGTGAAATGAAGGACAATTATAGGACATGGACATGCGAATGAAGAAAACATGAAGATAGATGGTCTTTTATTCTTTTCAAAAATGTTTCAGATTCCTTGAGTGCAAGGAAAGAAAATTAAATTGAAACTGTTAAAAAACAGAAATTCTCTGCAGACATTATTGAAAAATGAAAGGAAGAATTTGGCAATCCCTAGTTTGAAGTTATGCCTAAAGTGTTTGAAGTAACTTGTGTGATTCTTCACTAATTTCTGGAAATTGTTGAGCATCCACGAATTTTGCAAATGAAAGGCAACTTGGATTCTCGTAAAAATTCCTTAACTTGTAACCACTCAGAACAAAGGTGAGAATAACGATGGCAGTTTACAAAGTTTACTGTCAACTTAACAAGGGAATTCAAGAATTGACCTCGTTTAATGTTTCATGAATTAAACTGTTTCTAGTTTCAAGCAAATACATAAAAGATAAAGGGGAAAATATATATGAAACCATGCTTCAAGTGTTTGCTATCTCATTCTTAGAAGAGTTGCAAATAAGACTAAATGTATGTCTAGGAAGAAACATCAAAGCATAAAAGAAAAGTGTTTGCTAATCACAAAAATGTTAGTCAATTAAAAGTTTCATTCTTATTTTCAATAGATTGATCTCGAAACCACAGATCCAAACATCAAATAATCAATTGATAATAATGAAAAACAATCATGCTTAAGAAATGTAATATTGGAAACGTACCTGACCTACTGTTCACAATAGATACTGATGGAATTGAAATGCTTTTAGGAGAAACTTTGACTTGGTTAGATTCAAAATGTCGATGCTCGTCTTCCTCAACAATTTCATTTGTTTCTTCATGGTGTGCTGGTGGAAGAACATCCTCAATTATTTGTTCTATCATATTGCAACTTCTAATCTCAAGCCTTTTCAATTGGATAGGTCTCGTGTAATACTGGCTGAGAATACATGTTTTAATTCGTCATATTTATACAACTTCACTTGTTGAAGATTCTGGAAAATTTTGGATTGCATAGAATGCTCAATCGTGAATTGATCTTCACTTGTTGAACAACTTTATGACATAGTTTAAGGAAGTTCTTTGTCTTAAGAGATGGAGGTCCATCTTTGGTCCTTTGTCTTCCTAGTTCCTCAATATTCTGTGCATCACAAATGAAAAAGAAATGTTCATGTATCTTAAAGTTATAGCGTGGAAAAGTAGTTGTTTCATAATAAACATAATGTGTTGGTACAATAATAGTTTGAGCAAATTTAGTGGTTATCATTGTTTCTCTGGTATGGAAAACCAATATCATTTGTTGATTCTTCGTGTACCATTTTTTATTTGAAATATTGAATAAGCATAACAAGAATTAGTGTTTACACCAGGAAATCTGTTTACAACAATCCTAGTAATTTTTAAATTTAAAAGCAAATGTGTTTTATGCGAGGGAGTTACCATACAAGATTGAGAAGGAGTTCTCACCTCAAACAAAAGTTGGTATTACAAGTTTCTCTTATGTTGGAATTTTTCCAATACTGTTTGCCTACATTTCATTACCACTCTTCACAATGCCAAAAGTTATCTTGATTGATTAGCAAGTTAAGTTTCATTACAGCTATTTCATTTTCTTCATTCTCTGTATTTAGTTTACTAATATATCATCTTTCAAAAGATTAAAATAAAATATATAAATACCTCACTCATGTTTGGAGAAGAAATGACGGGCAAATTTACTTCAATCATTATTCACTTTTTTTGTCTAATTTTTTAAACTCTTCGTATTTCACCTTCAAATCATGCTTGAGTTGATCACTCTTGGACCGACCATTCTTGTCGATCAATATGGTCGATCACCTTAGCCAATCATCTTGACCAATCACATTGGCCGATCACCCTGATTGATTATTCTTGTTGATCTTGATCGCTCTCATCGATCAACTTGATTGAGTAACAGACGGACCGATTGCAGAATAAAAATTAGACTAACACTTAGTCAATGATAATCATAAATCAACCAATGCTAATGCTAATTAAGGTCTAAGGTATGATTGTTTAGACACATGCATTATATAGTATTTAATATTCTCCTGATCGATGACTTTAGCTGCAGGTGCCATCCAAGCAGTTTTGGAGCTAGGGAAGACCATGAAGACCGAATGGAGAAAAAAATGGAAACGATACAAGCAATTGAAAGTACTAAACCGGCCCTACCGAAATAGTTGTTATCATTGAATACTGCAAAACATAATAATGATGAAATCTTGTACAAATATTGATTTATTGTACTTCTTAAATATTCAGAAACATAAACAACTTCTCGTCGCAAATAAAAGTACATTCTGAAACTATAACACTCATTCTTAAAAGAATTGCATATAATGCCAAATCTAATTCAAAGGAGTAACATAAAACAGATAAAACTAAAGGGTTTTGGCTAGAAATCTCAGATCACAGAAAGTCGAAACATTTTGCTTGGGCATCAAGAAAGTCATTAAGACTCCTAAGTTCTTTCTTTATGTTGTCTGGTTCCCAAGTTAAATGATCATGTCTCTTAAGAAGCTCATTGATTCGCACCTTTGCATGGTCCAACTTAGGATCCCTTCCCAAAACACGTTGACGCATTTCATCAACCCAAGACCTCTCAAATCCAAGTTGAACAGCTTCATCACACAGTTTAAGGAACTCTTTTTCTTTATCAGGATTAACACTACCAACACTTTCACTTCGAAGAAACAACAACATATCTGTCAATGTTTTCAACATCAAAGCTTGAAAGCGATCGCTAAACTTCTCACAAGCTTTCCAAAGATGTGGATATGCTGATATTGCCTCCACTAACAAAGAAATTTGTGAATCATTGAGATCGGCAAAATGCTTACACTCTTCCAATCTTGTACGAATATCTGTAGAAGCTGTAAAAAGTTTGAGAAGTAGGTGACAAATATATATAAGATGGAGAGGAGACAAGAAAAGAGCTATAACCTGGAGTAACCACAACGTCATTATTGGAAACAATTCCTACTTCGTCTCTTTTATCCAACAAGTTCACCTCTTCTTGGGGTTTGAAATTTTTATAAGGTGTTATTTCTGTCTTGTCTTCATTCATCTCATTATCTTGTTTAACAACCTGGGAATCTTGTATGAGTATATTTGCACCGCTTGACTTGTGAATAGTAACACCACTAACCAAGCTAATGTTATCTCCACCAATTGGAAAGGTTTTAATTGTAGCTCCCTCTGTTGCAGCTCCACCTCTGCTCCTTTCTCTTCCTATTTCCTCAATATTCTATTCATCACCAATGGAAAAGTAATGTTTGTGTATATTTAAAGTTATAACTTTTAAAAACATTTGTTTCATAATGTATATCATGTGTTGGTACCACAATAATTTGACCAATTTTAACGGTTACCATATTTACAAGTAAAAGTATTTTATGCAAAGGAGTTACCATACAAGTTTGAGACGAACTTCTTACCTCTGAAACAGAAGTTGGTATTGCAGGTTTATCCGATGTCGTAGTTTTTCCCAAGTTGTCTGTCTCTATTTCATCAGTACGCTTTTCAACGCCAAAAGTTATGTTGATTGATTAGTAAGTAAAGTTTGGTTGTCGTTGTTTTAATTTCTTCCATCATGTAGTTGAATAATGTATCATTTTCAGAAGATTAAAAGAAAATATGCAAATACCTCATTCATGTTTGGAGATGAAATGTCTGGAAAGTTTTGCTCCATAGCTTCTGGGTCTGATGTCATTTCACTTTTTCTGTCTATTTTTTGGAACTCTTCTATTTCCGACACTGGCGCTTTGGTTTCGATTTTGTTATGTTGACCCACCATTTCAACTTTGCTCTCCAACATAGATTGATTGTTATCACTGACTTGTGAAGAAAATGGTTTAATTTGAGATATAGATGGATCTTCACGGTTCATTTGGAGGGGAGAAGTGTTTTTTGGCGTAGGATCCATTTCCTGCCGAAAACAATTGATCGTAAAAAGTTAGGACTACTTTTTGTGATTGATAGCCTCCAGACTAATTTATTTCCTTGAGTTGTTGTAGTATATAAATCAACCATTCATTTTTTGTAAATTTTTAAAAAAAATGAGAATATTTAGTTTGTGTAACGTTATTTTAGTTAAGCAATTAGTGGTATATACTAAAGTTTAATGTCATTATTATTACGATATTAAATTTCACTTGGTTAACTTGAATAGGTTGGCGGGTTCTGACCTGTAAAGAAGGCAACTCAGTAGAATTGTTGCTCCTAGAAACTTCATCTAATTTCTTTATTTCCTCCATCAGTGACCAAATTTGCCAGTGAGGAATTGTAGAATTTTCCAAAGCTGTAGTTCAAGCATATAGTTAAGGACTTCGTTTAACAATGAAACAAAGCAAACACAGAAATCAACGCACCCTCAACATTCCATGAATAATCATTATATGGTCACAATTAAAAATAATTAAATGGAAAACAAAATAACGTGTAGAAAACTATAAATACAAGTGATTATTTGTACAAATGTTTGGTTCAAAATTTGAATGAAACATGTAATTTGTTCGTATTTTCTTTAGGTGGAAGAAAGAAACATAAATCATTTGGTTATTAAGGGTAGTTATTTGAAATGTAGTTGTGCTCTAATTCTATAAGCAAATAAAGATGTTGGCTGAAGATTTCAGATTTCACAGCTACATTGAACACATTTAGCGAAATCACCATTAGTCGTTTATATATAAAGCTTCCATCGTAATATGTAATGTTTGCAACAACATGTCCATTCATAGTATTTACCTTCCAAAAGAAGATTTTGTTGGAGCTCCTGAGGAGTAATTGTTGAAGTCAATGAGAGTTTTGGACAATTGCGGATAATGCGATGCTTCACATTTAAAAATATACTCTCTTGTTGAAAATTTAAAAGATGCATAAATATTATAACTTTCAGTTGTGGAAGTTCAACTTTGGTCTTTCCTGTCTCATCGTATTCGCATGCAATAAAGTCTTGTAGTTTAGTGGCTTCCTTTATTATTAGAATCTTCAAGTTGGAAAGATCATTGGATGCAGATACAGAGGTGAAACATTTCATCTTATGGCATTGTTTAATAATCAATGATTCTAGTTTGGGGAAGCATGGTTGAATAAACCTTTTATCCTCCAAATCCTCTTCAATTATCTGTCTTAATTCCTTGCATTCACTTACTTCCAGATAATTTAACTCTGGTAGGGATCTCAACATAGACTGAGGAAATATTACTTCCAATTTTTGACAGTCTTGTATTATTAATGAGTTGAGATGTTGGAGGGTAAATGAGTTATTAGTAGCCACCCAAATATGAGTCAATTCAGGTAGACTTATCAACTTCAAATATTCTAACTTTAAACTGACTTGTTGTCCCACCATCCATTCTCCATTGTTGGCATTTCTCATGCGCAGAGTTTGCTGGGTGAGAAAATGGTTCTTAATATTCAACTCTGTCATTCTTTGAGCAATGACATATGTGAAGAGACATGTTACTTGCTTGCAATCTTCTATACATAGTTTCTTTAATTTTTCGAAAGACCCATTGACAGGTGTTGCAAATATATCTTGCATCGAGTCACAATTCCAAATAAATATACTTTTCAAATTTGAGAACATTGAAAGATCTTTTTCAAATTCATGCTCATCTTCAACCATGTTTTTCTTTCTTTTCACTCTTTCAGGAGTTACTATATGCTTCAAACCATCACAGTTATATATTTTCAATTCTTCCAATGAAGTTAAGGTCTTAGCTACAGATTTCGTAAACAATGACTCCAACATTGGACATGAATCTATCTTAAGATCTGTCAGGCTAGAGAGAGAAAATGATCCTGAAAAAACAATATTATAAATAACAAAAATGTTAGTCAATTAAAAATTTCATTCTTATTTTAAATACATTGATCTCTACAAACTAAAATCACAAATCCAAACATCAAATAATCAGCTAATAATAATAACGATGAAACCACTTCACATTTTCACCATCCTTTTTTCTTTTAATAATTTCATATTTAATTACTGTTTTAATCTCTATTTACAATAATTCCATCTTAATTTCCTATATTTTAATATAGTATATTTTTTAATGTGTAAAGATACCATTTGTATTTTATTTTACTCATCAAGGTAATATATATAAACTGAAAGATATGTTCCAAAATAGATAGATTAAAAGAGAAAATTTTCTAACCAAAGCGATCGATTGAGTAAATAGTTTATAATTTTATATGGAAAATTAATATTTAAAATTCGAATTCAAATATATTTCCCTTTTCTCTTACTACGTCACAAATATCATATATAATGTTTTAACAATTAATTTTCTTATATTTTTCATGTATTCATAATATTAATGGAAGAAAACCCAAAACTTATCCCACAAATTTATCTAAACGACTACATTAAAATATAAGTGTAAGGTAAGAAACATATATACTTATTCGATAAATTTCAAACAAAAATCTTAATTGAATTCTTAAGGAATGGAGCCAGTTTTAATTGGTTAATAGATTCAGGGAATTAATCGATAAAATTAAATTATAAATAGCTATTACCAAAATTTTAATTGAATTTGAAGAAAAGAATAAGATTCTTAAGAGATATGTAATATGGAAAAGGTACCTGAGGAGTTACTCTGCACATCTTCTACAATTTCATTTGTTTCTTCGCAGTGTGCTGGTGGAAGAACTTCCTCAATTATTTGTTCTAGCGTATAGCAATTTGAAATAGTAAGTGTTTTCAACTGAGTTAAACCTCCTGTGATATTGGCTGAGAATACATGTTTTAATTCTTTACATCTAAATATGCTCACTTCTTGAAGATTCTGGAAAATTTTGAATTGCATGGAATGCCCAATTGTAAATTGATCTTCATTTTCTTTTGTTTTGTCATCATCAACTATTATATGCTTCAATTTATTACAATTCATTATGCCTAATATTTTCAACTCTGTCGTTCGTTGAGCAATGACATATGTGAAGAGACATGTTAATTGTTCGCAATCTTTTATAAATAGAAACTCTAATTTTTCAAAAGACCCATTGGCAGGTAGACAACCATACCATAAAGTTTTTAGATTTTTCATGCGGATGATCTCCATATAACGTAACTTGGAGAAAATATTTCCCATCTTACTCAAATAATTGCTAGTGTCAACCAAACACTCTATTTCTTCACAATAACGTATCTTGAGTTCTTCCAACTCATTCATACCTTCTTCAATTTCAAATATATCAGGCATCATATTTTTTGCACCTCCTTTAATATTTCCTACAAATAGTTCTTTTACTTTTTTGGCCAAACCTTTAATAACCTCATTGAATATGTCAAAATAATTAATTCCTAAAGTTCTCTCACAAGAGAAAAACTCTTGAAATCTATAATGAGTATGAAAATTATATTCTAATATAATTCCATACCTTTGCAGCTTTTGGGGGACACTAAATGAGTTAGAGAATTTAACACTTTCTTCCTTTCGATCATTCCAGTAGTCTTTAAAAATATACAATTCTTCTAGAAATGGGATTCTTTTGATCTCTTCAAAAATATTGCTTTCAATGTCACAACTAATAAACTCTAACAACTTCAAGTTTGTAAGTGTTGTGAGTGCAACATCAATTTGCAAGTCAAGGAACGAAGGCAATGAACAACGATGAAACGAAAGACTTTGTAGTTTATTCATATCTCTCACAAATGAAATGTCTCTCAAATTCCATTTTTGAAGGATCAGACAATGGAGATTTGTTAATGATTTGAAAGACGTTGTTGACAACTGCAACCGATCGTCGTTTTTATTGGTAATAATCAAAACTCTAAGTTTTCCCATTCTTTCAAAAATTCCATCAGATACTTCTGATTTTGTTTGTATAGTTAAAAATTCAAGATTGGAACAATCCACATCATCTGGAAATTTCACACACCATAGATATCTTATCGAACCTTGCTCCAAACTTACATCCTTTTCCACTTCACACTTGATCATCTTATTTTCGTTCTTTGCTATCCAATGGGCTACATCACGAACCAAGTCATGCATTTTGACACGTTCATCATCCGCCTGCAACAATAAACAAGAACTTACAAGATTGATTTTGGCTACAGTCACTTCAGTCCTTGCCGCTTCATATGTTTCAACTTCTTCAGCCACACCTAACCCTATTGCACATCTTATTAAACATTCCACTGGAATCTCATAATCTTTGGGGAATACAGAACACAATAGGAAAAGTGATTTAGCTTCTTCAGTATCTAGATTATCGTAGCTCAACTGCAGACACTTATAGGGATCTTGCAAACCCCTACGGATATTGATCGGCTTAGAACTTTTCAATTTATTCAACGCATTACGCCATATCGCCTCTTGTTTTCCCTTCAAGCTACTAGCAACAGCTACAATGGCAACAGGCAATCCTTTACATTCATTTGATATTGATTTTGCCAAATGCTTTATGTTTTCAGGAGTGCCATTCGACATAAGTGCTTTGTTTTGGAAGAGAGTCCACGCTTCTTCATCAGTTAAGATGCGTAGATAAATCTTTTTTTGACAATCCATTAAAGTACAAACATCTTCGGATCTAGTGGTAATGAGAATCTTGCAGCCTTTATGGTATTCAGATGAGGGAATCCCTATGCTACCAAAATCAAGTTTTTCCCACACATCATCTAGAATCATAAGAATCTTTATTTCCTGGGTTAATCTCATGCACAAGCGATGGGATCTTTCCATTTCTTGGCTTTCTGGAAATGTATATTGCAATGAACTTGCAATTTTGTCTTGAATCCTTGAAACTTCTACTATACTAGATACAGAAACAAAAATAACTGTGTCAAAAAGGTTCTGAGCTTCTGCTATCTTCTTAACTTCCATTACTAATGTGGTTTTACCACAGCCCCCCATCCCGTATAACCCAATCATTGTAACCCCATCATCTTTCAGTGCTTCCATAAGTTGATCAGAAGCATATTTTCTACTATCAAAATTCATAGATTTTCCATTCATCTCTGCAGGAGCCACTTCCTTTGAACGATAAAGTATATAGAAAAGGAGCATCTCAATAAGTTAGTTCTTTTAGAATAATAATAGCTATAAATGAAAAGACTGTTTTTCAAATAATGAATTGAGTCTCAGTAAAATTTGTCGAATTTTAGTTAAGCAATTAGTGGTATATACTAAAGTTTAATGTCATTATTATTATTATGATATTGAATTTCACTTGGTATACTTGTGTATAGTAGGAGAAAGACAGTTACATAACTTAACTGTCTAGGCAGTTAAGGGGTTAGGGGGTTGGTTGAGGATACCTTGTATATAAGGGAGATTAGTTGTAAGTGGAGGGGAGTTTTTTGGAGTATTATTGTTTTGCGGGAACTCTTGTAGTTCTTTGGAGAGAGGTTAAGCTCTCGGGTTACGTTGTAACACCATTCTTGTTGATTCTTTTCAATAAAAGAAGGTTGTATAATTCAGAGTACCTGTTCGGTGTTGTGTTTCTGGTGCTATTCATAGGTTCTTGATTAAAAGAACCTATCATTTGGTCCGACCTGTCGGATCGGAGTGGGGGTGAAGGAAATTGCGGTTGATAGAATGAAGGCGCAGATAGGGGAGCTACGACCAGATTATGCAGCAATACGCCAAAATTATGATGCAATACGCCAAGATTTGCAAGAAATAATGAGGATGATGGGGGCGCGGGCTCACAACAACGACGAACAATCAGGTGGAAGTCAGGCTTACGTCAAAGGGAACCAGCGACGGTGCGAGGAGGATATTGGAGGGAGAGTGGGTGGCGATTACGGTGGGACCCAAACCCACAATCACTGTGGCGATCACCAGGAGGTGCAAAATCAATGGCGGAAAAGGGTTGAATTAACCGCTTTCGAAGGGTTGGACCCGTTAAACTGGATCAATAGGGCGGAGAGGGTTTTCGAGCTTCAAGGAGTAGCGGAGGAGGAGAAAGTGCAGTTCGCGGACATAAGAATGGAGGGCAGCGCGGGCTACTGGTTCAGAGCCTGGAAGGAGAAAGCCAAGAACCGTTCCTGGGATGGCTTGAAGGAGGCCCTGGTGATAAGGTTTGGAACCATTGTTGAGCGTTTGGCGGCATCGAAACAGGTGGCGACAGGGGAAGAGTATGTTCAGGGAGGCGAAAAGGTAAGGAAAGGGAGCGGGATAGAAGACGAGTCATCTGAGGGACGAACGAGCGGTCAATGGACACAGTGCGAGGCCGATCGCTATAACACAGGCCGATCGAGGGTTGTCGAGTGGTCTGAGGTCAAGCGCAATATCCCAGGTGAGGTTGCCGAGCGGTCCGAGATAGAAATAGACCTGAAGCAAACGGAGTTGTCCACTCTCTCGGCTGGTGGCCCTATTCAGTCAAAAGCGATGAAGCTGCATGGTTCGATAGATAAAGAGCCGAACGGTATAAATATAGTGGGAAGAGAGCTGAACGGTATAAAGATAGTGGGAATTGAGCCGAACGGTAGAAGAGGACTGTTGGATCCAAATGTGAGAAGACCGGAACCGAACGTGAGGGGACTGCCAGAACAGAATGGAAGAGGACGGGAGGAACTGAACGGTCTTATAGCTACAGTAAAAGGCCGAACGGTTTTACACTCAAAACGGTCTCCTAGTCATCATTGGTTGAACGGCCTTACCATTAGAAGGAAGGATGAAGAGGGAAAGATGGATGTTACCACATCGGGAGGCGATAACAGGGGAAGAATGGTCAGAAACTTACCTTATCCAGAGTTTCTGAAGAGGCGGGAAGAAGGAAGGTGTTTCCGATGCGGTGGACCATTCGCTCCGGGTCATCGATGTGCGGAGAAGAACTTAAGGGTCCTGTTACTAGCGGAGGACGAGGAGGAGGAATGGGAGGAAAATGTTAACCTGGAAGCAAAAACCCTGGAGCTGTCGGCATGTTCGGCGGAGGGGCTGACGCCTTCTAAGACCCTGAAGTTTACCGGATTGATAGGGGAGAGAAGAGTGGTAGTCTTGATCGACAGTGGGGCCAGCCACAATTTCATTAGCCAGAACGTGGTGGAGGAATTGAAGCTGCCGGTGACCGAGACGTCGTCATACACCGTGAGCCTAGGTGATGGCCATCGCCGAACGACGAGTGGGCGTTGCGAGAAAGTGAGGATACGTTTGGGGAACACCACTGTCGAGGAGGATTTTTACGTGTTTGAACTTGGAGGAGTAGATGTCATCTTGGGTATTGCTTGGTTGGCCAAATTGGGAGAGGTCGTGTTGAACTGGAGAGAGATGTCCATGAGATATGTAGTGGGGGGTGATAAAGTGGAGATAAAAGGGGAACCAGCTTTATGCCGCCAGCTGGTGGAACCTAAGGCCTTGATGAAGATGCTGGATGCTGACTCATGGATATTAATATGGGAGATGGAGGTAGTGGAGCAAGGGTCTAGCGGTGAGGTGACAGATGATTTGACCGTGCAGCAGAAAATGGAATTCAGAGCAGTGTGGCAGTTCCATTCACGTGTGTTCCTGGAGAGAAAAGGGCTGCCTTCCCGACGTAGTTTGGAGCACAAAATTCTGCTGAAAGGAGAAAGCTCAATAAATGTTAGGCCATACAGATACCCATATCTCTTGAAGGAGGAAATAGAAAAACAAGGTGTTGGATAGGAGGCAGAGGCAGAGGCAGAGGCAGAGGCAGAGTGGGGAAGAGACAATACCACAGGTGTTGATCGAGGGCAAGAAGGGGGTCGAGAGGGAGCTACTTGGGAAGATGTAGCAACTATTCAGGAACAATACCCTGAATTCAACCTTGGGGACAAGGTTGTTTCGGAGGAGGGTGGTATTGTTAGACCTCTACTTGTGTATAGTAGGAGAAAGACAGTTACATAACTTAACTGTCTAGGCAGTTAAGGGGTTAGGGGGTTGGTTGAGGATACCTTGTATATAAGGGAGATTAGTTGTAAGTGGAGGGGAGTTTTTTGGAGTATTATTGTTTTGCGGGAACTCTTGTAGTTCTTTGGAGAGAGGTTAAGCTCTCGGGTTACGTTGTAACACCATTCTTGTTGATTCTTTTCAATAAAAGAAGGCTGTATAATTCAGAGTACCTGTTCGGTGTTGTGTTTCTGGTGCTATTCATAGGTTCTTGATTAAAAGAACCTATCAGGTATATACTAAAGTTTAATGTCATTATTATTATTATGATATTGAATTTCACTTGGTTAACTTGAATAGGTTGGCGGGTTCTGACCTGTAAAGAAACTTCATCTAATTTCTCTATTTTCTCCACCAGTGACCGAATTTGCCAGTCAGGAATTGTAGAATTTTCCAAAGCTGTAGTTCAAGCATATAGTTAAGGACTTCGTTTAACAATGAAACAAAGCAAACACAGAAATCAACGCACCCTCAACATTCCATGAATAATCATTATATCGTCACAACTAAAAGTAATTAAATGGAAAAGAAAATAACATGCAGACAATTATAAATACAAGTGATTATTTGTACAAATGTTTGGTTCAAAATTTGAATGAAACATGTAATTTGTTCGTATTTTCTTTAGGTGGAAGAAAGAAACATAAATCATTTGGTTATTAAGGGTAGTTATTTGAAATGTAGTTGTGCTCTAATTCTATAAGCAAATAAAGATGTTGGCTGAAGATTTCAGATTTCACAGCTACATTGAACACATTTAGCAAAATCACCATTAGTCGTTTATATATAAAGCTTCCATCGTAATATGTAATGTTTGCAACAACATGTCCATTCATAGTATTTACCTTCCAAAAGATGATTTTGTTCGAGCTCATGAGGTGGAGTTGTTGAAGTCAAAGAGAGTTTTGGACAATTGCGGATAATGCGATGCTTCACATTTAAAAATATACTCTCTTGTTGAAAATTTAAAAGATGCATAAATATTATAACTTTCAGTTGTGGAAGTTCAACTTTGGTCTTTCCTGTCTCATCGTATTCGCATGCAATAAAGTCTTGTAGTTCAGTGGCTTCCTTTATTATTAGAATCTTCAAGTTGGAAAGATCATTGGGGGAAAATACAGAGGTGAAACATTTCAACTTATGGCATTGTTGAATAAACAATGATTCTAGTTTGGGGAAGCATGGTTGAATAAACCTTTTATCCTCCAAATCCTCTTCAATTATCTGTCTTAATTCCTCGCATTCACTTACTTTTAGATAATTCAACTCCGGTAGACATCTCAACATAGACTGAGGAAATATTACTTCTAATTTTTCACACCCTTTTACTGTTAACGAGTTGAGATGCTGGAGAGTAAATGAGTTATTGGTAGTCACCCAAATACGAGTCATTTTAGGTAGACGAATCAACTCCAAATATTCTAACTTTAAACTGACTTGTTGTCCCATCATCCAATCTCCATTGTTAGCATTGCTCATGCTTAGAGTTTGTTGGGTGGGAAAATGGTTTTGAATATTCACCACGCCTCCAATAAAAGGCGTTGCGAATATATCTTGCATCGAGTCACAACCCCAAATAGTTACGCTTTTCAAACTTGAGAACATTGAAAGATGACTTTTAAATTCATGCTCATCTTCAACCATGTTTTTCTTTTTATTTCTTTTGACTCTTGCAGGAGTTACTATATGTTTCAAACCATTACACTTATATATTGTCAATTGTTCCAATGAAGTTAAGGTCTTTGCTACAGATGTCGTAAACAATGACTCCAACATTGGGCATGAAGATATCTCAAGATATGTCAGGCTAGATAGAGAAAACGATCCTGAAAAAAAATTATAAATAACAAAAATGTTATTCAATTAGGACTCTCATTCTTATTTTCAATACATTGATCTCGATGAACTAAAACCACAAACTCAAACATCCAATAATCAACTCATAATGATGAAAAATAATTATCCCATATAATTTTATTATCTCACTTCACATTTTCATCATCTATTACTTTTAATAATTTTATATTTAATTACCTTTTTAATCTCTATATTTACACCAACTTCGTCTTAATTTTAGTTCCTATCTCTAAAATTGTATCATTTTTCATATGTAAAATTGTATCTTTTTTCAGATGTAAAGATACTATTTATGATTTATTTTATTCGTAAGATTATATATATATTATGTTGTTATATTAGATTATATTATGTCTTATTTCTGAAGTTTAATGGAAAGAATCACTTCAAAAAGATTAAACGATCTCAAAAGTTAAATTTAGTCATTATATATATGTTATTTCTGGAGTTTAATAGAAAGAATGACTTCAAAAAATTAAACGGTTTCAAAAGTTGAATTTAGTGATTTCTTTTTCATGTTTTATTATATTTGTATTCTGTTTTAACAAAAAGTTTCTCCTCTCCATGTAGGAATTTTTTCACTTAATAACTAGAGTAAACTATTTAATGTTAACTATACTTTTTTAATAAATTATACTTATATTTTTATTTTTCAAAATAATAATACATATTTATATTTGTGATATATATTTACATTTATGTGATATATATTATAAAAATAAAATGATCATAAAAAATAATTTTTTATATTTTAAAAGAAAAAGTAAAGAAAAGAAAAAATAATATTAAATGAATTTAAAAACTTTATACATGTCAAACTATATTTTTTTATATATAATAATATACGTTTTCTAGATTCTACATAAACCTTTCATTTATTAAGGAAAAAAAGTTTTTTACACCACAATTCATATATAACATACATTCTACATATTTATTTTTTAATTACACTTTATATTTTAATAAAATATTAATTTATTTGAGTTTTGAGTGAGAGTGTAAAGAATATGGATGTCAGCATATTAATACTCTTAAAAATATTATATTGTCAGTTTTTTAAAATATTATAATTATATATCTAATAAGGAGATTATTGCAATTATGAAAAAAAAATATAATTTAAGAATAAGAGGAATAATAATTATTGTGAACGGTTTTTGGAAATAATTTAGTTGCTTTTTCATTTTTCTTACGTGTGGTTTCCATATGGATTTATTTAATTATTTGAGCGTAAATTTTATTGAATTTGCAAAACAACATAAGGTGCTTATAATGTAATATGGGAAAGGTACCTGAGGTATTGTTCACAGTAGATACTGATGGAATTGAAATGCTTGTAGGAGAAACTTTGACTTGGTTAGATTCAAAATGCTGCTCATCTTCCTCAACAATTTCATTTGTTTCTTTATGGTCTGCTGACTCAATTATTTGTTCTAGCATATTACAATATTCAATCTGAAGCCTTTTCAATTGAGACAGGTCTCCTATAATACTGGATGAGAATACATGTTTTAATTCTCCACATGCATATACCTCCACTTCTTGAAGATTTTGGAAAATTTTGGATTGCTCGGAATGTTCAACTGTACTTTTTTTTGTTTTGTCATCATCAGCTACTATATGCTTCAATATGGAACAGTCTTTTATGTGTAATATTTTTAACTCCCTCATACATTGAGCAATGACATATGTCAAGAGACATGTTAATTGTTCGCAATATGTTATAGATAGCTTCTCTAATTTTTCAAAAGACTCATTAGCAGGTAGACAACCATGCCATAAAGTTTTTAGATGTTTCATGTCCATGATCTCCATGTAACGTAACTTGGAGAAAATATTTCCCATCTTACTCAAATGATTGCTAGTGTCAATCAAACACTCTATTTCTTCACACTCACCTATCATCAGTTCTTTCAACTCATTCATACCTTCTTCAATTTCAAATATATCAGGCATCATATTTTTTGCACCTCCTTTAATATTTGCTACATATAGCTCTTTTGCTTTTTTGGCCAAATCTTTAATAACCTCATTTGATATGTCAAAATAATTAATTCCTAAAGTTCTCTCATAAGAGAAAAACTCTTGAAATCTATGAGTATAAAAATTATAATCTAATATAATTCCATACCTTTGCAGCTTTTGGGGGACACTAAATGAGTTAGAGAATTTAACATTTTCTTCCTTTCGATCACTCCAGTAGTCTTTAAAAATATACAATTCTTCTAGAAATGGGATTCTTTTGATCTCTTCAAAAATATTGCTTTCAGTGTCACAACTTTTAAACTCTAACAACTTCAAGTTTGTAAGTGTTCTGAGTGCAACATCAGTTTGCAAGTCAAGGAACGAAGGCAATGAACAAAGATGAAACGAAAGACTTTGCAGTTTATTCATATCTCTCACAAATGAAATGTCTCTCAAATTCCATTTTTGAAGGATCAGACAATGGAGATTTGTTAATGATTTGAAAGACGTTGTTGACAACTGCAACCTATCGTCGTTTTTATTGGTAATAATCAAAACTCTAAGTTTTCCCAGTCTTTCAAAAATTCCATCAGATACTTCTGATTTTGTTTGTATAGTTAAAAATTCAAGATTGGAACAATCCACATCATCTGGAAATTTCACACACCATAGATATCTTATCGAACCTTGCTCCAAACTTACATCCTTTTCCACTTCACACTTGATCATCTTATTTTCGTTCTTTGCTATCCAATGGGCTACATCACAAACAAAGTCATGCATTTTGACACGTTCATCATCCGCCTGCAACAATAAACAAGAACTTACAAGCTTGATTTTGGCTGCAGTCACTTCAGCCCTTGCCGCTTCATATGTTTCAACTTCTCCAGCCACACCTAACCCTATTGCACATCTTATTAAACATTCCACTGGAATCTCATAATCTTTGGGGAATACAGAACACAATAGGAAAAGTGATTTAGCTTCTTCAGTATCTAGATTATCGTAGCTCAACTGTAGACACTTATAGGGATCTTGCAAACCCCTACCGATATTGATCGGCTTAGAACTTTTCAATTTATTCAACGCATTACGCCATATCGCCTCTTGTTTTCCCTTCAAGCTACTAGCAGCAGCTACAATGGCAACAGGCAATCCTTTACATTCATTTGATATTGATTTTGCCAAATGCTTTATGTTTTTAGGAGTGTGTTCAGATATCAGTGCTTTGTTTTGGAAGAGAGTCCACGCTTCTTCATCAGTTAAGATGCGTAGATAAATCTTTTTTTGACAATCCATTAAAGTACAAACATCTTCGGATCTAGTGGTAATGAGAATCTTGCAGCCTTTATGGTATTCAGATGAGAGAATCCCTATGCTACCAAAATCAAGTTTTTCCCACACATCATCTAGAATCATAAGAATTTTTTTCTCCTGCATTAGTCTCATGCACAACCGTTGAGATCTTTCTATTTCTTGGCTTTCTGGAAGTGGAAACTTTAATGAACTTGCAATTTTTTCTTGAATCCTTGAAACTTCTACCGTACTAGACACATGAACAAAAATAATTGTGTCAAAAAGGTGCTCAGCTTCTGCTATCTTCTTAACTTCCATTGCTAATGTGGTTTTACCACAACCCCCCATCCCGTATAACCCAATCATTGTAACCCCATCATCTTTCAGTGCTTCCATAAGTTGATCAGAAGCATGTTTTCTACTATCAAAATTCATAGATTTTTCTGTAAGATCAGAAGTGTTTGAAGGAATTGAGGCAATGCGTTCAAGTTGTATATATTGTTTACCTTCTTGAATGATCTTTTGAAGGTCTGCTTTTTTAATTGCCAACTTTTTTCCTAAACGGTATCGCCAAATCCAATTTGGACAGTATCCAAAAAAACAACTCTTTTTGGCATTTGTCTCTTTAAGCAAAGAATTCACATATTCTAAATCAATGTTTGCATTCTTCAACCATTTATCAATAACATCATCAGTCTTTAAAGTTTGCCTTCGAGCATGTATGACACAATCTTCTACATTCTTTATCGTTTCGACCAAGTTGTCTTCTTCTTTTTGAAGCTCTTTAGCAAAACTATTAAAGCAAAAGGAGTATTGTGATTGATTAATAGCCCCACACGCCACATCTTTTAAAACTCCAGACAAAAATCCATTCAGAATGTCCATCTATTCACTTTACTGGATTCAGCTTAAATAACCTGATAATACAAATATAAGATAAAATAAACATAATGAGTTTTGTACCCAATTAAGAATCAACTTTAGATTAAAGATTAATTTTGTTTTTCAAATTGTCCAAAAGCAATCTTATAGTAAAATTTTAAAAATTTATAAATGAAAAAACATTTTGTTCTTGTTTATCTCTTTTTTTTAAAAAAAAAAAAATTCCCCTCCTCCACGCAAAAATTCAAATTCAAATGTGAGTATACTTAAATGGCAAACAAATTTTCAGCCACTCTATAAGTACAAATTTTTATTAGTAAAACAACAGGCTAATTTCTCAAAAGTATACGTAAAACTTACCGATATAATTATCAATATAAGGATATTTTTTTAAGTTTTGAAGCAATTCGTTGAAGACTATACAAGTTAGGTAATGAAATATAACCTAATTCAATAAAATAAGATTCATATGGAATCGCTGAGTTTAAAGGGATCTAATTAGACGTTAAAAATCAGATTTTATGTGGAAATTGAGGCTAGCATGACTAATAAACTTCGAGTTGAATATGTTGTTGGTTTATAAATATGTGACGGAATGAGTCTTGATTTATTACAATCTTTTTTTCATAAATAATATCTTAAAGATGGGATTAAAAATTAAAATATATTATTTATCAAAATATAAATACATTTTATTTATAATTCAAATACTCAATTATTAATTAAAAATCATTATAAATTAATTCAAACTTAGTCACATATTTATAAAGTCATTACTTTAACTTATTATTTTTTTGAAATATCTTTTAAAGTAACTAACTTTAAATAAAAATAATAATCATAGATCTAATGATATTATTATTGTATTTACACATTTATAAATTATCTAATAATAAAAAAACACTAGGAAAATAATGTATAATAGAGCTTTATTTTCGACGGTTTTTAATAAAACTGCAGTGAATTTAGTCTTTTTCTTTTAAATTATATTTTTGGTGGTTTTGTGCTAAACCGCCCATAATATGTTAAAATATATTCCCCATATCCTAGGTTCCTCTATTTCTTCTTCCTCTCCTGTTTCCTTCTTCACTCTGCATTCACGATTTACCATCTCAAGGCTTCCCTCTATTTCTTCTTCCTCATTTTCCATTTTCCTCTTCACTTTGCCTTCACAATTAATCATTTTCTTCTACACCAGTTGTCCAATTGATATTTTGCTCTCCACCTCGCATTCATCGTTCAAGATTTTCTTCTTCACTCCACTTTTCGACTTATGGATTTGTGCTTCTTCTTCACGATTTGACGGTTTGCAGTTTGAAGCTCGTACCAAAGATATTGTGGAGGCCGAAGTTCGGGGATTCAAAGGTTTGCAGCATGCTTTCCTATTTGCTTTCTTCTTCATTTTGCTGTCTGTAAATTAGTTGGATTGAATAACTTAGGGTTTGTGATGTGATGTTAATCGTAGGTACTGTCTTCGCTTACGAGAAAACGAATAGTGGGAAGACTTACACGATGAGAGGCTCGAAAGCTAAACCTGGAGTCATTCCTCTCGCTGCTAACGATTTGTTTTGAATCATTCAACAAGTAACCACTCCTTACTTTCATTTTTTTGTGTGACAAAACCAGTAACAAGAGTTGAAAAGTGACACAAAACCATTGAAATTGAATTCTAATTGATATAAACAATGTTTGGATACAGTTCTTTATACAATTCAAGCTAGAAGAGCTTTGGGGCTTTTGTGTTCCGAGCAAACTCTTAAGTTAAACCGGGCAACTTCATAAAAGTTAAGTGTAGAAGTTCAATTCACTTATTTTTTTGTGTCTTGTATAGATATAGATATTTATATAGAAGTTTATTTAAACTAGGCCAACAAGATAGAACTTTAGACCTTATAGACTCTGCTATTATATTATATTATATTATATGTGTGTTTATATATTAATGAGATAGATATAAAACAGTGACAAAGGCATAATTCCAAAACCCCAAAGGAAGAGAGGGATGATGTAACAAAGTAAGGCCTAATTCAACAATATGTCTATGTTTCCGTTCAATGACTCCGTTTTGGTGATGATTATGAGGACATATGAGTCTATGAACAATGCCATGATGAGCTAAACATTGCATGAAAGGACGAAACTCACCACCCCAATCAGATTGAACATTTTTAATTTTAGAATTCAACTGCAACTCAACCATTGTTTTAAAAGTTTGAAAAACTGACAATGTTTCATTCTTCAACAAAAGAAACATTTAACAAGCAATAGAAGCACCTCAGTCACCGAACAAAATGCTCACTTAACTCGGTTAAGAATATTTTAGAAAAGTATGCTTTAGTTACTAGATGTTAGGGTAAGAACTCTCGAATTGTGGGTTTTGTAAAAGGCCTTAAGTCACTCGTAATCTTGTAGGTTAACTTATGTTAATCTCTCTTTTGATAATGTAGAATTATCCCTTGCAAACTGGCTAACACTTAAGAGGTTTTTGGTAATGGAAGGAACATGCAACAAATGATTTTAGCGAAACAGAACTCGAGAATAAAACGGTGAGACAATATCCTTTTACAATATTGTAATATGCCAAATTCTGTAAACATTTCAAAAGAGAGTAACATGAGGAAGGGAAGAAAAAAAGAGGATAGATGTAATGTGATGTGACTATTACAGAATATTATCAGAATAAATATTGGAAAGAAATATTAGAGAATATTCATCTTACTTGTATTCTGTTTTTTGGCAGAGTTTATGAGGTCAAAGAAAAAGGTTAGCATTGGAATTATATCTCCATACAATGCACAAGTGTATGAGATTCAGGACAAAATTAAGCAATACAGTTGCACTTCTCATCCTGGCTTCTTTGTTAGCGTTTGTTCTGTGGATGGTTTTCAAGGAGGCGAAGAAGATATCATAATAATTTCAACTGTAAGGTTTAATAAGAATGTTTTTAATGCAGATATTGCCTTTAGGTAGTAGGAAATGCAGCTACTTTAGTGAGCAGTGACTCTGTATGGAGAAAGCTTGTTCTGGATGCAAACTTTAAGAATCTGATTCACGCCTTAACTCAGTTAAGAAGTTTTGAGAAGAACAAAATGAAAAACTAGAGTTTGATCAATGGTTGTGTAGGGCATCTCAATGACCTGGTTGGTAAATAACTGATAGGGTGTATATCTTCTACTATTATGATAATTGTCATGTTCTTAGGTGTATGGACTAGTAATGTCTAAAGTTAGGATAGCAAGAACTGTTTAGCTAGACTATGGTACGCATGCTAGTAGTCTCTCTTGAATAAGAATCAAAATAAAATAATATCAGTCTCTAAGAGCTAATTTACACTAACGTGAACTTTGACGGTTAAAGAAAAAGGCATAATCGTGAAACTAATTTGATCATAATCTCATTTTATTACAATAAAAAACTAAAAGAAAAATAATTTGTACATATTTCCGGTGATTTTTACAAACTTGGTTGGTTCCGACGGTTTTCTCAAAACTCCTGTAAATACTGACGGTTTTTGAAGAACTCTCCCTAATATTGTGATTTTCCCAAATCTCCTGTAAATACTGACGGTTTTTGAAGAACTCTCCCTAATATTGTGATTTTCCCAAATCTCCTGTTAATACTGGCGGTTTCTGTTAAACCTTCGCTAATATCGGAGGTTTCTGCTAAACTCCGTTAATACAGACGGTTTTCTCAAAACTTTTAAAAATTGTGACGGTTTTTCAAAAAACTATCAGTAGTTATTTAGCGACTCAACTTTTTCCAGAAGTTTTCCAAACCGTGAATAATATATCTTTTGAGGGTTAAAACCGTCGAAAACAAAAAAAAATAACCCTCGAAAAAATTGTAGATTTTTGTAGTAAATACTTCTAAAATATTTAATTTTCAAATAAATGATATTATAAAATTTAAATTTTGACCAAGCCAAACAAAAATCGTCAAGTTTCCTTTTCTTTAAAATTTAACTTTTACAATGTATATATAATTATAAACATAAGAAAAAAAGTTAAGGATATGTAAACAAAAATAATATTAAAATTTAGAT
Organism: Vigna umbellata; assembly: GCF_029865625.1. Taxonomy (NCBI): domain Eukaryota; kingdom Viridiplantae; phylum Streptophyta; class Magnoliopsida; order Fabales; family Fabaceae; genus Vigna; species Vigna umbellata. The sequence goes on from NC_142166.1 coordinate 1,453,992, forward strand.
TTAATTTTCGTAACATACTTAAATCTTAACATAGTTTCACTCTAGAGAAGGCATAAATTTGAGCAAGTAATCACGGGTGAGAAATTATGGAAAATTAAAATTTAAGAAATGAGAAAGCTTTAATCACTTACTTACCTCTTTGTTTAGAATATTGATGCTATATGTAATGTACAATAATGGGTGATTTGGTTAGAAAGAGGCTTCAAAGTCTGCTACAAGAAACAGTATCATTGATTTAGAACATTGAATATATGAAATAAAGAAACTAGGATTTGAGCAAAAATATGAAACCTTACCTCTTTATAATATTATCGCTAAGACTTCTGAATTATATATTTGTATGAGTTTATGATCCAAAGTACCGTATGAGTTGCTGCGGTGAAATGAAGAACAATTAGGACATGAACGTGTGAAGGATATCATGCAAAGGTAACCTTGTATTCGAACAAAAATGAAGACAGATCATCTTTTATTCTTTTCCAAAATGTTTGAAGAAATAGATAATGAAGGGTAAAATAAGATATGTTCGATAGCAAACATTTTCATCGTTTTTTATCATGAGATAAATTTATTTATATTATCAAGACTATCACAAATGTCTAAATAATACTTCATAAATCAATAATTATATTTATTCATAGCAAATAATATGTATTTCATAATACTTAACATTACATATGATGATAACTACTATATCATAAAATTTTGATAATTTGTTTTTATCACATTTCACTTACAAATAATTACACACCACAGTACATATATATGCACATAATTAAATATCATAGATAAGATATCATGAAAAAAATATTACTTAAGCAAGAATGACTTGTTTGAGTGAAAATTTAATAAACCAAAAGTCATTAAACTCAATATAACTAAAATAACAAATGATTTAATCTCAAACTTTACTATATCATCTTTGCTCATATTCAAACTGCTTTTGAACAAAAAGTAGCTCTTAAGCTTCACCAAATTATCAATTCTAATATGTGTCATGTGAAACAATTATTCAATGTAAAAATTAAATCCAAAATATGACATATATACAATAAATAAATTAATAAATTGTAGAATAAAATTAATTTCCCTTAACTCAATTTTTGTAAACTCTAAACAAAGAATGAGGAAAACTATACAAGGTTAAGGTGATGAAATATAACCTAATTTATAAAAATAAGATTTAATTGGAATTGCTAAGTTTAATAGGATCTAGTTAGATGTAAAATTATATTTTATTTTGAAATTGAGCCTTGGACAGCTAACAAATTTTGAGTTGAATATGTTGTTGGTTGTAATGATGGAACGAAATGAATAATGTATGTGATGGAACGAGTCTTTATTTATTACAATCATTTTTCATAAATAATATCTTAACGATGGGATTTAAAAATAAAAATACTGTTTTTCAAAATATAAATACAGTTTTATTTATAATTAATATACTTAATTATTAATTAAAATTTATTAAGGATTATTTTAAACTTAATCACATATTTATAAAGTCATTAATTTTTTTTTGAAATATCTTTTAAAGTAACTAAGTTTTAAAAAAATAAATAGAAAATGATTATTAATATAGATATGATGTTATTATTATTGTATTTAGACATTTATAAATTATCTAATAATAAAAAGTGTTTCTAAAATATTTAATATTAAAAAAGATGATATTATAAAATTAAAATTTTGACCACGCCCAAAAAAACCTCAAGTTGTTGGGTACAAGAAAAAGACTTTCACAAGGTAGAGGTGAAGAACCATAGCCATTTGTTTGAAGGGAGGATGTTGGGTACAAACAAAGTTCCACATAAGATAAAATAAGAGATGGACATGAGTTTATATACACATAAGATACCTTAAGAGACCATTTGGAATGATACCAAAAACAAATTCGTGAGAGCTTGGTTCAGAGTAGACAACATCCCAAAGGAGATCTATATGTATACGTGTGTTGTCCTTCCTACACAAGTTTAACCAAGCCTTGAGCGGTGAGAAAAACAGTGTCATTGATTTGGAATATTGAATATCTGATCTAAAGAAATTTGCAACAAGGATTTTGAGCAAAAATATGAAACCTTACCTCTTTAAAATATTGTCGATCGATACAGAAGATTTGAATTATATATTTGTCAAGAATGGTGAGTTTCTGATCTGAATGTTGAGTACTATATGAGTTGCTAAGGTGAAATGAAGGACAATTATAGGACATGGACATGCAAATGAAGAAAAAATGAAGATAGATGGTCTTTTATTCTTTTAAAAAATGTTTCAGATTCTTTGAGTGCAAGGAAAGAAAATTAAATTGAAACTGTTAAAAAACAGAGATTCTCTGCAGACATTATTGAAAAATGAAAGGAAGAATTTGGCAATCCCTAGTTTGAAGTTATGCCAAAAGTGTTTGAAGTAACTTGTGTGATTCTTCATTAATTTCTGGAAATGAAAGGCAACTTGGATTCTCGTAAAAATTCCTTAACTTGTAACCACTCAGAACAAAGGTGAGAATAACGATGGCAGAATAAAAAATGAAAATTCAGAAACATGGAGTTGGTAATAAGCTTTAGTATGCAAAGATGAAGTTGGCAATAATCTGGAATCACAATTCACAACAATTTCTTACTTTCCTTTTCTCTCTTCTGATTTTCTTACTGAATTACTTCTGCTGTGTATTCATTGAATTTGAATAGATTATTAAATAGTCGTAAATGGCCAATAACACAGTTTACAAAGTTTACTGTCAACTTAACAAGGGAACGCTCCCAAACACAAAGTTTACAGAGTCAAGTCAATTCAAGAATTGACCTCGTTTAATGTTTCATGAATTAAACTGTTTCTAGTTTCAAGCAAATACATAAAAGATAAAGGATATTGGATAACTTTTTATACTCTAAATCCTCTTCAATGATCTGTCTTAATTCCTCGCATTTACTTACTTTTAGACAATTCAACTTCCAATTTTTCACATTCTTCTATTGTTAATGAGTTGAGATGTTGGAGGGTAAATGAGTTGTTGGTAGCCACCCAAATATGACTCATTTCAGGTAGATTTTTCAACCACAAAGATTCCAACTTTAAACTGACTTGTGCTCCCATCATCCAATCTCCATTGTTGGCCTTGCTCATGCATAAAGTTTGTTGGGTGGGAAAATGGTTCTCAATATTCACTATGTCTCCAACAAAAGGTGTTGCGAATATATCTTGCGACGAGTCACATTTCCATATCCTTACAGATTTCAAACTTGAGAACATTGAAAGATCACTTTCAAATTCATTCTCATCTTCAACCATATTTTTGTTTCTTTCGAATCTTGCAGGAGTTACTCTATGCTTCAAACTATGACAATAAGATATGTTCAATTCTTCCAATGAAGTCAAGGTCTTAGTTACAGATGTCGTAAACAATGAGCCTAACATTGGACATCCATGTATCTTAAAAAATGCGAGGCTAGACAGAGAAAATGATGCTGAAAAACAATTATAAATAACAAAAATGTTAGTCAATTAAAAGTTTCATTCTTATTTTCAATAGATCGATCTCGACGGACTAAAACCACAAATCCAAACATCAAATAATCAATTGATAATAATGAAAAATAATCATCCAATACAAATTTATTATGCCCACTTTACATTTTCACCATCCTTTTTCTTTTAATAATTTCAGATTTAATTACTCTTTTAATTTCTATATTTACACAAACTTTATCTTAATTTTAGTTCCTATCTCAAAAATGGTATCTTTTTTTCATCCGTAAAGATACCAATTGTAGTTTTTTTTACTCATTCGCATATCTATAAATTCTCTACTTTTTTAAAATATTCACCTTAGCAAAAATATTTTACAGTATGATTTTTACCTAAAAACGAAGTAGGTATTTCTGCATAACATGTGGGTTTCCATATGGTTTTCTTTAATTCTCTCAGCTAAAATTTTATTGAATTTGCAAAACAAAATAACATGCTTAAGAAATGTAATATTGGAAACGTACCTGACCTACTGTTCACAATAGATCCTGATGGAATTGAAATGCTTTTAGGAGAAACTTTGACTTGGTTAGATTCAAAATGTCGATGCTCGTCTTCCTCAACAATTTCATTTGTTTCTTCATGGTGTGCTGGTGGAAGAACATCCTCAATTATTTGTTCTAGCATATTGCAACTTCTAATCTCAAGCCTTTTCAATTGAGATAGGTCTCCTGTAATACTGGCTGAGAATACATGTTTTAATTCGTCACATTTATACAACTTCACTTGTTGAAGATTCTGGAAAATTTTGGATTGCATAGAATGCTCAATCGTGAATTGATCTTCACTTTTCTTTGTTTTGTCATCATCAACTGTATGCTTCAATATTTCACAATTGTATATGTCTAATATTTTTAACTCAGTCATACATTGAGCAATGACATATGTGAACAGAGATATTAATTGTGGGCAATTTTTTATATATAGCTCCTCCAACTTTTCACTAAACGAGTTAGATAATTTAACACTTTCTTTCTTGTGATATCTCCGACAGTCTTTAAAAATATACAATTCTTCTAGAGATGGGATTCTTTTGATCAGTACCTGTAAGACCCTGGAAAATAGCGTACATTCGCTGGAGTCCGCGTGGCAGTTGGAGAACGAGACACCTCAGCAACGCACGTGGCAACTGCAGGACGAGACACTTCATTAACGGACGCCAGGTGTCACGCTGCATGGAGTCTGGAGTGATGAGCGCAGTACAGACCGCGTGTCACTCGGAGAACGTGGCATTTCATTTACGAACGCCAGGTGTCATGCCGAGGGGAGTCGGGAATCGGTAGTGGAAAGCACGTGTCCGCCAAAGAGAGGACGTTCGTTCGGCGCTGGAAGCAAAACTGAAATTTCTCAGAAAAACTCTCCACTCCCTCTGCACGCAACCCTTTTTCCCAAATTCTGAAGAGAACCTTTCTCTCTTCCTTCTCTCTAGAAACCTCTTCCTCCTCTCTACTGAAAATATACCTTTTTCTTCTCCGTTCATCATTCCGAAACCATAGGAGTACTCCCGACACCGTAAGCTTCAATTTGGACTGGACAGATCCAGATTCTGAACTGGTAAGTTCTCAACCTTAGTTGTTCGTTCTTAGGTTTCATGCAAAACCAAGTTTTGGCTGCATGCAAGGGTATAGTCTTAGTATTTCGATTTTCATGTGTTTAGATTAAGTTGGAATTGTTGAGTGATCGTGTGGATAGAAAGCTGGGAGCGGACGAACCAAAACCTTGCCTATTGAACGTTTCAGTCACGAATCCGGGTAAGGGAAGCTTATTAGATTTAATTCATGTGATTTTCTGTACTGCATGTGCGTTTATGTGATGTTTGAAGTATGATTTATGATAAGTGGAGTTTTGGTGTATGAATATGATATTGGATTGAATGTATGGAAATGATGAAATGTTCTATGGTTGGATTAAACTGAAATGTGAGCTGTATGATGAGATGATGCATGAACATTATAGATTTTTGCTATGATATGCTTAATTAAATGTTTGAAAGTTATACTGGAAAATGAGATTACTAGAAATGAGAAATTGAAAATGAGACTTGTATGATAAAACACGTTCGTTATCGAACGGTCCTTGACCGTTCGGTATTCTCTGTAACTTTTCTGAAAAGCTGAATCCTTTCATTTGGAAAGAATTCGCGTGGAGGACGAACGCCCTCTATTATAACTTTACGTTTGTGCGTTCGGCCAGACGTAAACATCTTGAGTATTGTGTGAGAATTGAGAAGCCTGATAATATCCCTTTGAACACTTAGTCAAATTGTAAGACATAAATTTTAAGTATCTTATCTTATATAAATCCCAAACTTCTTTGATTTTGAATCAGTGAAAAGTCTTGACCTAAAAGCGTACGTCCTTAAGTGGCGCTCGGTCTTATACCGAACGCTCGTCCCAAAGAGTAAGTAATAAGTAGCGCTCGGTCTTATACCGAACGCTCGTCCAAATGAGTATGTGGTAAAAGAACGCTCGGTCCTATACCGAACGTTTGTTCCTTCCTAAATTATCAACGAGCGGTAATAGCGTTCGTCCCAAATTTGAAATAGCGTTCGTCCTTAAAATCTAAATAGCGTTCGTCCAATAATCCTAGTAACGTTCATCCTAGACTTTAGTGACGTTCGTCCAAAAGTTTCATTTTAGCGCTCGGTCATTGACTGGCGGTTGTCTCTTGAATTAAATCGTGTTCGGATTCTTTACCTAAACAATTTGTGATATATCTATCCATTTGATTCGTTCCAGAGTTATTGAATTTAAATTATTCTAAGTAAATTCCAGATCATTCTAGATTCAGTTCATCTAACTGATTCAAGTTCGTGAACAAGCCTTCTTGGTATTGCATTAACGTTCGTCCTCTATTACAAAGAGGGCTGGACGTTCGTTCTTTTATGGAAGTGAAACTAAGAATGAAAATGTGAATAAGATGAAAGATTAAGATGTGCGAACACCATGAGAAATGAAATTGTGATTGTTGGATTTGAACGAGCGTTCCAGGGAGGAACGACTCTTGGTTGGAAATTGAGATTTGTAAGTATGAACGTGGTAAGCTTAGATGGTGGTTCATCCTGATATTCCGTGAGTGCTCGTTCTCAAGTAGAGAGGAGTATGTCATGCGTGGGAATGGCAGGAGGTCTAGTCCATAACTGTAACTTGGACAGAACAGACTACCCTCAGGTGGCTACTGATGAGCATTCCAGTTACCCCACCTGGGTGCACGGACGCCTTAGCTACACAGGATTCATACAGTCCGGATGGTCGGTCTAGTATCAGGATTTTGGATGAAATTTATGTATGAATTGAATGTATATGTTGTGAATGTACTTGCTGAATTTGATAAGTATGAAATATCTGTTTGACTTGAATTAAATTCAATAAGCTTACCCTTGCATTTCCATTGTGTTGTCTGGTTATGTACATCCGTCTTGTCAAATGCAATGATCATCCGTGTGGATGTGAGCAGAGGGAGATGTGTCTCTGGAGCAAACACTGGAAGATGGGATCCCTGCTGAAGAAAATTTATTTGAGGTTGAAGTGGAGGCCGAACAGTAGCGCGTTCGGTTTTTAGTTAGAATATTTAGGATATTGGGCCGCTGTGAGCGAGCGCCCTTTTACTGATTGTAAATATTAGGACGTTCGGTAATTGTTTTGTAAACCGTTCGTCCTCATTCTTTTGTAAACGCTCGCGAATTCATCTGTGTTTATATATATTAGGCCGTTCGGCCACTTTTGAATCTCTGATTCCCTTTTTCTTTAAGACTGTTTTGCTTTATTGATACATGTGATTATTCTAAATATATAGTTTGATGACTGTATAATTTTGGGATGTTACAGTACCAAAATGTTAAGGTAGAAATTACAAATATAATAAAGAAAAAACAAAAGAAATATAATAAAGAAAAAAAAAATATATGACAGTTTTATTTAAAATTACTTCTCAAAAATCAGTTAACAAATTATATTATAAGTTAATAATATTTTTTGAATATTTGTATTACATTATATTTTAATTATATATGTAAATTGATTAATTAGATATATAAGAAAAAAATAATGAAAATAATAAAAAGTAACCGTGGATATTACAAATATAATAAAAAAATGGAGAACAATATAATAAAGAAAAAAAAAGAAACATGTGTCAGTTTTATAAAATAGTCGTTATTTCTAAAAGATCAATTAATAATATTATTTTTAATAAAAATCAATTAATAATTATATTATAAAAGAGTAAAGTGGAAATAAAAATTGTGTACAAGACGTATCTTTTTCTATATTGGTATAAATATACAAAATTAGGCTAACTATATTTTTTGTATAATAACTTTATTTAATATTTATTTTAATTCGTAAGCTGACCTCCTCTTCTTTCAAATACTGTCGTTGATAACTGTAGAAGATTCCAGCAAAAGATGCAACAGAAGATAGGAGAGTTGGTGAGAAAGAAGTTGTGCACTGCAACGAAAGAATGGCAGAAATTGACAAGAACAGAAAATATCAGAAGATATTATGTCTTAACTGAATGCTTTAATCGAACATTGTCCTTTGTCCTCTAAATTTTATCACTGTTAACAGTACCAAAAACCTTCAGAATTTGATGTACATTCTTCATTTACACCCACAGCTTCACATTCTGAGTTAGACAGAGATCCTTGAGAATTCCCAGAGCTATGTTTGGAGAAGAAATGTCTTGAAAATTTTGCTTCATCGTTTCTAGGTTTGATGACAGTTGAAAAGATCGTTATAAATATGGTCATTTTCAACTGTCTTTTCCTTTTTTATCTGTTTTGACTCTTAGATGAGTTACTATGTGATTCAAAATAATTACTTATACATTTCTTTATTGATACTATATTTTTAAAATTTATTCAGGCGAATACTAACTTATACATCTCTTCATATATAATATAAATTTACTATACTATACTTACAATACTATATTACGTTGAGTTTTACTATATTATATTGTTTCATATTGTATTATGTTGTTTTTGTATTATGTTATATTATTCAAAGTTATTAATTTTTTTTAAAAATAACTTATACTAATACTCCGTGAAGTTTTCTCCAATTACACTAATAATCTATCTTCTTTTTCAATTCTACACGACCTTCTATTTTTTTTTAAAATATTACAAGTCTCCTGAGTCTCAAAAGTATTATGCTTATATTCCTAATAAGGAAGACTTTGTAATGAAAAATAAATAAATATATTTTTTTAAAAAAGTCACCATAAATAAATATTTCATAATAACCCATTTTTTTTCTTGAAGAAATAAAAGTATTATGTTTTAATCAGTTTATTAAAAGCATATTTTAACTAAAATAAATAGCAAATGAGTAAATTTTGCAGAGCATAAAACTACTATTTTCTGTCAGTGGAATGATATGTTTATTATTTTATACCTCTTAAATAGCCTTTTCACATGACTGGAATGATATTGACATTACTTATGCCAAATTTTAACGCCATTAAATTTTAATAAATGATACATTTGTTGATATATTAGTCCTTTTATGAAATTCTCTGCATTAAAATTGTGTAATGGGCGAAATAAAACTCCTAAATATTTTAATGATATATCGTGTTATTAATATAAAATGTTTTAATATTAAATGAAATAACAGTATACCTGGTACTCATTCTTAGAAGTATGACAGACAAAGCCAAATGTATTTATAAAGAGAAATAGAAAAAACGTAAAATAAAAGTGTTTGAGTAGAACTTGAAAATCACAAAAAGTCGAAACATTTTGTAGGAACATCAAAATAGTCATGCAGACTCACAAGTTCTATCTTCATATTGTGTAGTTCTTGAGTTAAATTGTGTAGTTCTTGAGTTAAATGAGCGTGTCTCTTAAGAAGATCACCAATTCTCGTCTTAGCATGGTCCAACTTAGAATCCCTTCCCACAACACGTTGACGCATTTCATCAACCCACGACTTCTCAAATCCGAGTTGAACAGCTTCATCACATAGTTTAAGGAACTCTTTTTCTTTATCAGGATTAACACTACCAACACTTTCACTTCGAAGAAACAACAACATATCTGTCAATGTTTTCAACATCAAAGCTTGAAAGCGATCGCTAAACTTCTCACAAGCTTTCCAAAGATGTGGATATGCTGATATTGCCTCCACTAACAAAGAAATTTGTGAATCATTGAGATCGGCAAAATGCTTACACTCTTCCAATCTTGTACGAATATCTGTAGAAGCTGTAAAAAGTTTGAGAAGTAGGTGACAAATATATATAAGATGGAGAGGAGACAAGAAAAGAGCTAACCTGGAGTAACCACAACGTCATTATTGGAAACAATTCCTATTCCCTCTGTTTTATCCAACAAGTTCAACCCTTCTTGGATTTTGATATTTTGATATGGTGCTATTTCTGTCTTGTCTTCATTCATCTCACTATCTTGTTTAACAACCTGGGAATCTTGTATGAGTATATTTGCACCGCTTGACTTGTGAGTAGTAACACCATTAACCACGCTAATGTTATCTCCACCAATTGGCAAGGTTTTAATTGTAGCTCCCTCTGTTGCAGCTCCACCTCTGCTCCTTTCTCTTCCTATTTCCTCAATATTCTATTCATCACCAATGGAAAAGTAATGTTTGTGTATATTTAAAGTTATAACTTTTAAAAACATTTGTTTCATAATGTATATCATGTGTTGGTACCACAATTATTTGACCAATTTTAACGGTTACCATATTTACAAGTAAAAGTATTTTATGCAAAGGAGTTACCATACAAGTTTGAGACGAACTTCTTACCTCTGAAACAGAAGTTGGTATTGCAGGTTTATCCGATGTCGTAGTTTTTCCCAAGTTGTCTGTCTCTATTTCATCAGTACGCTTTTCAACGCCAAAAGTTATGTTGATTGATTAGGAAGTAAAGTTTGGTTGTGGTTGTTTTAATTTCTTCCATCATGTAGTTGAATAATGTATCATTTTCAGAAGATTAAAAGAAAATATGCAAATACCTCATTCATGTTTGGAGATGAAATGTCTGGAAAGTTTTGCTCCATAGCTTCTGGGTCTGATGTCATTTCACTTTTTCTGTCTATTTTTTGGAACTCTTCAATTTTGTTATGTTGACCCACCATTTCAACTTTGCTCTCCAACATAGATTGATTGTTATCATTGACTTGTGAAGAAAATGGTTTAATTTGAGATATAGATGGATCTTCACGATTCATTTGGAGGGGAGAAGTGTTTTTTGGCGTAGGATCCAAATGCTGCCGAAAACAATTGATCGTAAAAAGTTAGGACTACTTTTTGTGATTGATAGCCTCCAGACTAATTTATTTCCTTCAGTTGTTGTAGTATATAAATCAACCATTCATTTTTTGTAAATTTTTTTAAAAAATGAGAATATTTAGTTTGTGTAACGTTATTTTAGTTAAGCAATTAGTGGTATATACTAAAGTTTAATGTCATTATTATTATGATATTGAAGTTCACTTGGTTAACTTGAATAGGTTGGCGGGTTCTGACCTGTAAAGAAGGCAACTCAGTAGAATTGTTGCTCCTAGAAACTTCATCTAATTTCTCTATTTCCTCCACCAGTGACCAAATTTGCCAGTTAGGAATTCTAGAATTGTCCACAGCTGTAGTTCAAGCATATAGTTAAGGACTTCGTTTAACAATGAAACAAAGCAAACACAGAAATCAACGCACCCTCAACATTCCATGAATGATCATTATATCGTCACAACTAAAAATAATTAAATGGAAAAGAAAATAACATGCAGACAATTATAAATACAAAGTGATTATTTGTACAAATGTTTGGTTCAAAATTTGAATGAAACATGTAATTTGTTCGTATTTTCTTTAGGTGGAAGAAAGAAACATAAATCATTTGGTTATTAAGGGTAGTTATTTGAAATGTAGTTGTGCTCTAATTCTATAAGGAAATAAAGATGTTGGCTGAAGATTTCAGATTTCACAGCTACATTGAACACATTTAGCGAAATCACCGTGAGTCGTTTATATATAAAGAACATGTAATGTTTGCAACAACATATCCATGCATATTATTTACCTTCCAAAAAAAGATGTTGTTGGAGCTCCTGAAGAGTGATTGTTGAAGTCAAAGAGAGTTTTGGACAATTGCGGATAAAGCGATGCTTCACATTTGAAAATATAGTCTCTTGGTGAAAATTTGAAAGATGCATAAATATTATAAGTTTCAGTTGTGGAAGTTGAACTTTGGTCTTTCCTGTCTCATCGTATTTGCATGCAATAAACGTGCCTTCCTTTATTATTGGAATCTTCAAGTTGGAAAGATCATTGGATGCAGATACAGAGGTGAAACATTTCATCTTATGGCATTGTTTAATAATCAATGATTCTAGTTTGGGGAAGCATAGTTGTGGAGAAAGGATATTGGACAACCTTTTATCCTCCAAATCCTCTTCAATTATCTGTCTTAATTCCTTGCATTCACCTACTTCCAGATAATTTAACTCTGGTAGGGATCTCAACATAGACTGAGGAAATATTACTTCCAATTTTTCACACTTTTGTATTCTTAATGAGTTGAGATGCTGGAGAGTAAATGAGTTATTGGTAGTCACCCAAATACGAGTCATTTTAGGTAGATCAATCAAGTTCAAATCTTCTAACTTTAAACTGACTTGTTGTCCCATCATCCAATCTCCATTGTTGGCATTGCTCATGCTTAGAGTTTGTTGGGTGGGAAAATGGTTTTGAATATTCACCACGCCTCCAACAAAAGGCGTTGCGAATATATCTTGCAACGAATTACATTTCGAAATACTTACCATTTTCAAACTTGAGAACATTGAAAGATGACTTTCAAATTCATGCTCATCTTCAACCATGTTTTTCTTTCTTTTCACTCTTTCAGAAGTTACTATATGCTTCAAACCATAAGAGTCACATATCCTCAATTCTTTTTCCTTTTTATTTCTTTTGACTCTTGCAGGAGTTACTATATGCTTCAAACCATAACAGTCAGATATCTCCAATTCTTCTAATGAAGTCAAGGTCTTAGCTACAGATGTCGTAAACAACGAGTCCAACATTGGACATGAATTTATCTCAAGATATGTGAGGCTAAACAGAGAAAACGATCCTGAAAATCAATTATAAATAAAAATGTTAATAAATTAAGAATCCATTCTTATTTTCAATACATTGATCTCGATGAACTAAAACCACAAACTCAAACATCCAATAATCAACTCATAATGATAAAAAATAATTATCCCATACAATTTTATTTTGCCTACTTCACATTTTCACCATCTTTTTTTTTTAATAATTTCAGATTTAATTACTTTTTTTAATCTCTATATTTACACAAACTTCATCTTAATTTTAGTTCCCATCTCGAACCTTTTTTCACATGTAAAGATCCTATTTGTGGTTTATTTTATTCGTAAGATTATATATATATATATATATATATATATATATATATATATATGTTATTTCTGGAGTTTAATAGAAAGAATGACTTCAAAAAATTAAACGGTTTCAAAAGTTGAATTTAGTGATTTCTTTTTCATGTTTTATTATATTTGTATTCTGTTTTAACAAAAAGTTTCTCCTCTTCATGTAGGAATTTTTTCACTTAATAACTAGAGTAAACTATTTAATGTTAACTATACTTTTTTAATAAATTATACTTATATTTTTATTTTTCAAAATAATAATAGAGTTACACATATTTATATTTGTGATATGTATTTACATTTATGTGATATATATTATAAAAATAAAATGATCATAAAAAATAATTTTTTATATTTTAAAAGAAAAATTTAAAGTAAAGAAAAGAAAAAATAATATTAAATGAGTTTAAAAACTTTATACATGTCAAACTATATTTTTTTATATATAATATACGTTTTCTAGATTCTACATATTAAGGAAAAAAAAGTTTTTTATATATTTATTAAGGAAAAAAAAGTTTTTTACACCGTAATTCATATATAACATACATTCTACATATTTATTTTTTAATGAGTGAGAGTGTAAAGAATATGGATGTCAGCATATTAATACTCTTAAAAATATTATAATTATATATTTAATAAGGAGTTATTGCAATTATGAAAAAAAATATAATTTAAGAATAAGAGGAATAATAATTATTGTGAACGGTTTTTGGAAATAACTTAGTTGCTTTTTCATTTTTCTTACAGTTAAATAAACTTTTATCCTTTTATTGACTTCAAACTGTTGAATACTAAAACATCCGCGAATCTATAATTTTGTATTTTTTTGAAAATATTCACCTTAATAAAAATATTTTACAATATGATTTTTTCTTAAAAACGAATTAGATATTTATGCATAACGTGTGGTTTCCATATGGATTTATTTAATTATTTGAGCGTAAATTTTATTGAATTTGCAAAACAACATAAGATGCTTATAATGTAATATGGGAAAGGTACCTGAGCTATTGTTCACAGTAGATACTGATGGAATTGAAATGCTTGTAGGAGAAACTTTGACTTGGTTAGATTCAAAATGCTGCTCATCATCTTCCTCAACAATTTCATTTGTTTCTTTATGGTCTGCTGACTCAATTATTTGTTCTATTTTACAAGATTCAATCTGAAGCTTTTTCAATTGAGACAGGTCTCCTATAATATTGGATGAGAATACGTGTTTTAATTCTCCACATGCATATACCTTCACTTCTTGAAGATTTTGGAAAATTTTGGATTTTTCAAAACACCCATTGACAGATGTTGCGAATATATCTTGCAACGAATCACATTCCGAAATACTTACCCTTTTCAAACTTGGGAACATTGAAAGATGACTTTTAAATTCATGCTCATCTTCAACCATGTTTTTCTTTCTTTTCACTCTTTCAGAAGTTACTATATGCTTCAAACCATTACAGTGATATATTTTCAATTCTTCCAATGAAGTTAAGGTCTTAGCCACTGATGTTGTAAACAATGAACCCAACATTGAACATGAAGATATTTCAAGCAATTCAAGGTTAGACAGAGAAAACGATCCTGAAAAACAATTATAAATAACAAAAAATTAGTTAATTAAAAATTTCTTTCTTATTTTCAATACATTGATCTCCACCAACTAATATCACAAATCCAAACATCAAATAATAACGATGAAACCACTGCACATTTTCACCATCCTTTTTTCTTTTAATAATTTCATATTTAATTACTTTTTTAATCTCTATTTACAATAATTCCATCTTAATTTCCTATATTCTAATATAGTATTTTTTAATCTGTAAAGATACCATTTGTATTTTATTTTACTCATCAAGGTAATATATATAAACTGAAAGAGAAAATTTTCTAACCAAAGCGATTGATTGAGTAAATAGTTTATAATTTTATATGGAAAATTAATATTTAAAATTCGAATTCAAATATATTTCCCTTTTCTCTTACTACGTGACAAATATCATATATAATGTTTTAACAATTAATTTTCTTATATTTTTCATATACGACAATGTATTCATAATATTAATGGAAGAAAACCCAAAACTTATCCCACAAATTTATCTAAACGACTACATTAAAATATAACTGTAAGGTAAGAAACATACTTATTCGATAAATTTCAAACATATATAATTGGTTAATAGATTCAGGGAACTAATTGATAAAATTAAATTATAAATAGCTATTACCAAAACTTTTATTGAATTTGAAGAAAAGAATAAGATTCTTATGAGATATGTAATATGGAAAAGGTACCTGAGGAGTTACTCTGCACGTCTTCCTCTACAATTTCATTTGTTTCTTCGCGGTGTGCTGATGGAAGAACTTTCTCAATTATTTGTTCTAACATATTGCAATGTCTAATTTTAAGTATTTTCAATTGAGTTAGGCCTCCTGTGATATTGGCTGAGAATACATGTTTTAATTCTCCACATCCAAATATATTCACTTCTTGAAGATTCTGGAAAATTTTGAGTTGCATTAAATGCCCAATTGTAAATTGATCTTCATTTTTCTTTGTTTTGTCATCATCAACTACTATATGCTTCTCTAATTTTTCAAAAGACCCATTGGCAGGTAAACAACCATGCCATAAAGTTTTTAGATGTTGCATGTCCCTAATCTCCATATAACGTAACTTGGAGAAAATATTTCCCATCTTACTCAAATAATTGCTAGTGTCAACCAAACACTCTATTTCTTCACAATCATATATCTTGAGTTCTTCCAACTCATTCATACCTTCTTCAATTTCAAATATATCAGGCATCATATTTTTTGCACCTCCCTCAATATTTCCTACAAATAACTCTTTTGCTTTTTTGGCCAAACCTTTAATAACCTCATTTGATATGTCAAAATAATTAATTCCTAAAGTTCTCTCACAAGAGATAAACTCTTGAAATCTATAAGTATAAACATTATATTCTAATATAATTCCATACCTTTGCAGCTTTTGGGGGACACTAAATGAGTTAGAGAATTTAACACTTTCTTCCTTTCGATTAATCCAGGGGTCTTTAAAAATATACAATTCTTCTAGAAATGGGATTCTTTTGATCTCTTCAAAAATATTGCTTTCAATGTCACAACTTTTAAACTCTAACAACTTCAACTTTGTAAGTGTTGTGAGTGCAACATCAGTTTGCAAGTCAAGGAACAAAGGCAATGAACAAAAATGAAACGAAAGACTTTGCAGTTTCTTCATATCTCTCACAAATGAAATGTCTCTCAAATTCCATTGTTGAAGGATCAGACAATGGAGATTTGTTAATGATTTGAAAGACGTTGTTGACAACTGCAACCTATCATTGTTTTCATTGGTAATAATCAAAACTCTAAGTTTTCCCATTCTTTCAAAAATTCCATCGGATACTTCCAATTTTGTTTTTATAGTTAAGAACTCAAGATTGGAACAATCCATATCATCTGGAAACTTCTCGCACCATAAATATCTTATTGAACCTTGCTCCAAAGTTACATCCTTTTTCGGTTCACATTGGATGATCTTATTCTCATTCTTTGCTATCCAATGGGCTACATCACGAACCAAGTCATGCATTTTGACACATTCATGATCCGCCTCCAACAATAAACAAGAACTTACAAGCTTAATTTTGGCTGCAGTCACTTCAGTCCTTGCCTCTTCATATGTTTCAACTTCTTCAACCACACCTAACCCTATTGCACATCTTATTAAACATTCCACTGGAATCTCATAATCTTCGGGGAATACAGAACACAATAGGAAAAGTGATCTAGCTTCTTTAGTATCTAGATTATCGTAGCTCAACTTTAGACACATATAGGGATCTCGCAAACCTTTTGCAATATTGATCGGCTTAGAACTTTTCAATTTATTCAACGCATTACGCCATATCGCCTCTTGTTTTCCCTTCAAGCTACTAGCAACAGTTACAATGGCAACAGGCAATCCTTTACATTCTTTTGATATTGATATTGCCAAATGCTTGATGTTTGCAGGAGTGTCTTTCGACATAAGTGCTTTCTCTTGGAAGAGAGTCCATGCTTCTTCATCAGTTAAGATGGGTAGATAAATCTTTTTTTGACAATCCATTGAAATACAAACTTCTTCAGATCGAGTGGTAATGAGAATCTTGGGGCCTTTATGGTATTCAGAGAGGGGAATCCCTATGCGACCAAAATCAAGTTTTTCCCACACATCATCTAGAATCATGAGAATTTTTTTTTCCTTGGTTAATATCGTGCACAAGCGTTGGGCTCTTTCTATTTCTTGGCTTTCTGGAAATGTATTCTGTAATGAACTTGCAATTTTGTCTTGAATCCTTGAAACTTCTACTGTACTAGACACAGGAACAAAAATAACTGTGTCAAAAAGGTGCTCAGCTTCTGCTATCTTCTTAACTTCCATTGCTAATGTGGTTTTACCACAGCCCCCCATCCCGTATAACCCAATCATTGTAACCCCATCATCTTTCAGTGCTTCCATAAGTTGATTAGAAGCATCTTTTCTACTATCAAAATTCATAGATTTTTCTTTGAGAATATCATCAATGTTTGAAGGAATTGAGGCAATGCGTTCAAGTTGTATATATGGTTTACCTTCTTGAATGATCTTTTGAAGGTCTGCTTTTTTAATTGCCAACTTTTTTCCTAAACGGTATCGCCAAATCCAATTTGGACAGTATCCAAAAAAACAACTCTTTTTGGCATTTGTCTCTTTAAGCAAACTATTCACATATTCTGAATCAATGTTTGCATTCTTCAACCATTTATCAATAAAATCAGCAGGCTTTAAAGTTTGCCTTCGAGCATGTATGACACGATCTTCTACATTCTTTATCATTTCGACCAAGTTGTCTTCTTCTTTTTGAAGCTCTTTAGCAAAACTATTAAAGCAAAAGGAGTATTGTAATTGATTAATAGCCCCACACGCCACATCTTTTAAAACTTCAGACAAAAATCCATTCAGAATGTCCATCTATTCACTTTACTGGATTCAGCTTAAATAACCTGATAATACAAATATAAGATCAAATAAACATAATGAGTTTTGTACCCAATTAAGAACCAACTCAATAAGTACAAATTTTTATTAGTAAAAAAGCAGGCTAATTTCACAAAATGATACGTAAAACTTACCAATATAATTATCAATATAAGTATCATTTCATAATTTTAAAGAACAATTTTTTTAAAACAACAAAGTTTAAGTTAAATGAAAAATAAATATTCTAAATTAAAAATAGTTATGACTTTTCTAATTTTGTTTTTATGTTTTGAAGCAATTATTTGAAGACTATACAAGTTAAGGTAATGAAATATAACCTAATTCAATAAAATAAGATTTATATAACCTAAAGGGAAATAATTAGATGTAAAAAGTCAGATTTTATGTGGAAATTGAGGCTAGGATGGCTAACAAACTTTGAGTATGTTGTTGGTTTTAATTATTGAACCAAACCTATCTTGACAAATACTGTATGTGATGGAATGAGTCTTTATTTATTACAATCTTTTTCATAAATAATATTTTAACGATAGGATTAAAAAATAAAATATATTATCTATCAAAATATAAATACAGTTTATTTATAATTCATGTCCTCAATTATTGATTAAAAATTATTACATATTAATTTAAACTTAATGACATATTTATAAGGTCATTACTTTCACTTATTATTTTTTTTGAAATATATTTTAAAGTAACTAATTTTAAATAAAAATAGGAAAATGATTATTAATATAGATCTAATGATATTATTATTGTATTTACACATTTATAAATTATCTAATAATAAAAACTGCTTCTAAAATATTTAAGTTTCAAATAAATGATATTATAAAAAATTTAAATTTTGACCACGACCAAAAAATGTCTTCAAGTTTTCTTTTCTTTAAAATTTAACTTTTACAATATATATATATATATATATATATATATATATATATATATATATATATATATATATATATATATAATTATAAACATAAGAAAAAAAATTTAAGGATATATAAACATATAATTTTAAAATTTAGATTTAATTTTCATAACATACTTAAATCTTAACATAAGTTCACTCTCTAGAGAATGGATACATTTGAGCAACTAATCCTTGACTGGTGATGGAAAATTAAAATTTTAAAAATGAGAAAGCTGTAATCACGTACCTCTTTGTTTAGAATATTGATGCTATGTAATGTAAAATAATGGGTGATTTGGTCAGAAAGAAGCTTCAAAGTCTGCTACAAGAAACAGTATCATTGATTTAGAACATTGAATATATGAACTAAAGAAACTAGGATTTGAGCAAAAATATGAAACCTTACCTCTTTAAAATATTGAAAGAAAATTAAATTGAAAAAAAAATCAAATTAATGTATTAAAAATGAAACAGTTGATAATGTTGAATTTAGTGAAAATTAAGAAACAATAGTGATTAGAAAGAATCAGAGATTCTCTGTAGACATTATTATAATGGAGTTTGAAGAATGAAAGGAAGAGTTTGGTAATCCCTTAAGTTTTATATTAATAAAAAGATAAGTAATTTTCTAGTACCAATACAATACATATATGATATACTTAGTGATTGGATTCTCCACATGAAAATCCATCCTAAAAAGATAGCAAATATTTTCATCGTTTTTTACCATGACATTCATTTATTAATATTATCAAGACTATCACAAATGTCTAAATAATACTTCATAACTCAATAATTATATTTATTGATAACAAATAATATGTATTTCATAATGCTTAACATTACATATTTGATAACTACTATGTCATAACATTTTGATCATTTGTTTTATCACATTTCACTTACAAATAATTACACACCACAATACATATATATGCACATAATTAAATATCATAGATAAGATCTCAGGAAAAAAGTATTACTTAGGCAAGAATGACTTGTTTGAGTGAAAATTTAATAAACCAAAAGTCATTAAACTCAATATAACTAAAATAACAAATTATTTATCTCAAACTTTACTGTATCATCTTTGCTCATATTCAAACTGCTTTTGAACAACAAGTAGCTCTTAAGCTTCACCAAATTATCAATTCTAATATGTGTCATGTGAAACAATTATTCAATGTAAAAATTAAATCCAAAATATTACATATATACAACAAATAAATTAATAAATTGTAAAATAAAACTAATTTCCCTTAAGTTAATTTTTGTAAACTCTAAACAAAGAATGAGGAAAACTATAGAAGTTAGGGTAATGAAATACAACCTAATTTATAAAAATAAGATTTATATGGAATTGCTAAGTTTAATAGAATCTAGTTAGATGTAAAAATTATATTTTATGTGGAAATTGAGCCTTGGACAGCTAAAAAATTGTGAGTTGAATATGTTGTTGGTTTTAATGATGGAACGAGACCTATTTTGATAAATACTATATGTGATGGAACGAGTCTTTATTTATTATAATCCTTTTTTTATAAACAATAATCATAACGATGAGATTAAAAAAATAAAATATATTGTTTTTCAAAATATAAATACAATTTATTTATAATTAATATACTTAATTTTTAATTAAAAAATATTATGGATTATTTTAAACTTAATCACATATATTTATATTCATTTATTATTTTTAAGTTTAATTATATATAATATCTATTAAATAAAAATATAAAGTTAAGGAAGTAATGTCATCTAATTGACTATGATAAAAACATAATATTTTTCATTTAAGATTTGAATTCTCATTATATATTTAAATCTTAAGATAATTTGACTTTACAAAATGGATAAATTTGGGTAACCAAGCCTTGAGCGGTCAGAAATGATCGAAGATTAAAACCAAATAGAAAATTAAAAAAAAAAAATATGAGAAAGCTTAATCAGCAACCTCTTTGTTTAGAATATTGATGCTATGTAATTAAGGACAATAATGGGTGATTGATCAGAAAGAGACTTCAAAGTCTGCTACAGAAGATTGAATATATGATCTAAAGAAATTTGCAACCAGAATTTTGAGCAAAAATATGAAACCTTACCTCTTTAAAATATTGTCGATACAAAATATTTGAATTATATATTTGTCAAGATTGATGAGTTTATGATCCGAATGTTGAGTACTATATGAGTTGCTATGGTGAAATGAAGAACACTTATAGGACATGAACATGGAAATGAAGAAAAAATGAAGATAGATGGTCTTTTATTCTTTTCCAAAATGTTTCAGATTCTTTGAGTGCAAGGAAAGAAAAATCAATTATTGAAGTATTAAAATTGAAACGGTTAAAAAGCAGAGATTCTCTGCAGAGATTATTGAAGAATGAAAGGAAGAATTTGGTAATCCCCTGTTTGAAGTTATGCCTAAAGTGTTTGCAATAATTTGTGTGATTTTTATTGGAATAAATTGAAGTAATTTGACGGTATATAAAAAGATTAAGTGGGTTGGTTATATGAGAAGTATTGGAGGTGCTTTTAAGAAAAAATGTAGATAATCCATTTTATGGCACTCTTGTCGGTATTGCTCTGTTATACTGTTTTAGTTTCAAGAAAATAGATAAAAGATAAAGGAGAAAATATCAGTTTGTGCTTATTTGTATCATGTCAAGAGTAATAATTTCGTTTTAGAAACATTAATTAATAAAAAATCTAAATTTGGCCTTATTTTTTTGTTGTTTCTTCTCCCTATGTTTTTTATGATTCGAAAATTTTGTAGAGCTAATGCACTGATTTGATGATCCGGTAAACTTTTTAACAGTGAAAGAAGGTGTGGGCTAGTTTATGAAAGGATCTTTTGTTTTTGAGATTTTGTGTTTCTGGTATTAAATTATTAATAGGCAGAGTGGACAATCTAACGTCGATCATCACATGAAGCTCTAAATACTACTATAGACCGACTTTTCTAATTATAGATTTTTGTAGTAAATACTTCTAAAATATTTAATTTTCAAATAAATGATATTATAAAATTTAAATTTTGACCACGCCCAACAAAAATCGTCAAGTTTCCTTTTCTTTAAAATTTAACTTTTACAATGTATATATAATTATAAACATAAGAAAAAAAAGTTAAGGATATGTAAACATATATAATATTAAAATTTAGATTTAATTTTCATAACATACTTAAATCTTAACATAGTTTCACTCTAGAGAAGGCATAAATTTGAGCAAGTAATCACGGGTGAGAAATTATGGAAAATTAAAATTTAAGAAATGAGAAAGCTTTAATCACTTACTTACCTCGTTGTTTAGAATATTGATGCTATATGTAATGTACAATAATGGTGATTTGGTCAGAAAGAGGCTTCAAAGTCTGCTACAAGAAACAGTATCATTGATTTAGAACATTGAATATATGAAATAAAGAAACTAGGATTTGAGCAAAAATATGAAACCTTATGTCTTTAAAATATTGTCGCTAAGACTTCTGAATTATATATTTGTATGATTTTATGATCCAAATGTTGAGTACAGTTGCTGCGGTGAAATGAAGAACAATTAGGACATGAACATGAGAAAGATATATATCATGCAAAAATAACCTTGTATTCGAACAAAAATGTTTCAGATTCTTTGATTGCAAGGAAAGAAAATTAAATTGAAAAAAAAAATCAAATTGATGTATTAAAAATGAAACAATTGATTAATGTTGAGTTTAGTGAAGATATTATTAATCAGGGAAGTGTTAATCAAGAGACAAAAGTGATTAAAAAAAATCAGAGATTCTCTATAGACATTATTGCAATCGAGCTTGAACAACAAAAGGAAGAGTTTGGTAATCCCTTGTTTGAAGTTATCTCTAAAGTGTTTGCAATAATTTGTAACCATTTCAAAGTTTAAACTTTGAAAGGGAAAATTAAACCAAAATGGCTCAGTTTATGAATAAAAAGTATAATTAATCTATTTTAAACTTAATCACATATTTATAAAGTCATTACTTTCATTTATAAACTTATAGTTTTTTAATGTATCAATATTTTGTACAAGTATTCTGTTATTTTCTTGCTTGACGAGAAAAATATAGTTTTAGATTTCATTATCCACGTTATTTTTTAAAGAAAATATCTATTCAATTAAAAATAAATAAATATATTTTTCAATTTCAATGTAGTAGTATTTAATATGCTACTAAATAATTTTTAAGTTTAATTATATATAATATCTATTAAATAAAAATATAAAGTTAATGAACTAATGCATTGGTTGAGTTTTTCGTCCAGTAGACTATAATAAAAACATAATATTTTGCATTTATTGATTGCATTGTTTAGAATATTGATGGGTGACTTGGTCAGAAAGAGACTTCAAAGTCTGCTACAAGAATATCTGATCTAAAGAAATTTGCAACAAGGATTTTGAGCAAAAATATGAAACCTTACCTCTTAAAAAGATTCAAGAACTTCTGAATTATATATTTGTCAAGATTGGTGAGTTTATGATCCGAATGTTGAGTACTATATGAGTTGCTATGGTGAAATAAAGAACAATTATAGGACACGGACATGCAAATGAAGAAAAAATGAAGATAGATCGTCTTTTATTCTTTTCCAAAATGTTTCATATTCTTTGAGTGCAAGGAAAGAAAAATCAATTATTGAAGTATTAAAATTGAAACTGTTAAAAAGCAGAGATTCTATGTAGACATTATTGAAGAATGAAAGGAAGAATTTGGCAATCCCTATAGTTTGAAGTTATGCCTAAAGTGTTTGCAATAACTTGTGTGATCCTCCATTAATTTCTGGAAATTGTTCAGCATCCACGAATTTTGCAAATGAAAGGCAACTTGGATTCTCAGAAAAGTTCCTTCACTTGTAACCATGGAAGAACAAAGGTCACAATAAATGAAAATGTCTAAGTTTATCCAAGCAAGGTATCTTAAAGGCACACAAACCGAAAATATTTTTACGGTGTTAAACTAAATGTTTACACATTAATTATGATCTTTATAATTGATTATCGATAATAAATTTTGATAGCTAATACTTTACATTTATCATGGAAGCAAGATAAACAAGATAACTTCTCGTAAGGTTTCAAGATTGTTTCTTCACAATGGTTACGCTTAGTTTATTATGTTATAATAAGATACTATATAATAACTTCATGCTGATTATTGCACTTATAAATAATCTCGTACCAATTATTCTTAATTTATTTTCAGTTTGAAATGATTTATTTGTTAAGACAAAATTGTCTATAAAATTTATATGTTTAAACACTCTTATATATGTTTTGAAGTTTAACCAAATAATATTAAACGAAATGAAAATATGAAGATGATATATCTATAATAGAATAAGCAAAAACCTAAGTTTAAGATCAAAATCCACAATCATCTAGCAACATAGAAAAATCTCGACAACTTCACTGGTCTTTCTCGTTTATGAGTCTGTACCACAAATTTTTGGACACTTGCTCTTGTGGCAACAAAATTTCCCTCTTCTATCTCGAGCTCTTCAATGAAATTGTTAAAACAACAAGAATAACGTAATTGATTTAACGCTCCACACACTAAATCTCTTGAAATAGAAGATGCAGAACCATATAGACATTCCATCAATTTCTTCTACTAAATGCAACTTTCTTTATCCTGAACAAGAGAAACGAACATATTATAAAAAATTATTTAGATATAATAGGAAAAAAAAACTTAAAGATCATTCATTATGCTTACAACTTTACAATGTCCATAACTGGCTTTTATGGTAAAATCACAATAACAGTTAATAGTTATATTATAAAAGATAAAATGAGAATAAAAATTGTGTATACAAAAAAAATATCCTCGTTATATATATATATATATATATATATATATATATATATATATATATATATATATATATGTGGGTGTAGATAAGTTAATATATAACAGAAAAATAAACAGAAAGAATGACAGAAATTGACAAGAACAGAAAATATCAGAAAATATCGAAAGAATGGCAGAAATAGACAAGAACAGAAAATATCAGAAAATATTTTCTGATATACATTCTGAGTTAGACAGAGATCCTTGAGAATTCCCAGAGCTATGTTTGGAGAAGAAATGTCTTGAAAATTTTGCTATGTGATTCAAAATAATTACTATGTGATTCAAAATAATTACTTATACATTTCTTTATTGATACTATATTTTTAAAATTTATTCAGGCGAATACTAACTTATACATTTCTTTATATATAATATAAATTTACTATACTGTACTTACAATACTATATTACGTTGAGTTTTACTATATTATATTGTTTCATATTGTATTATGTTGTTTTTGTATTATGTTATATTATTCAAAGTTATTAATTTTTTTTAAAAATAACTTATACTAATACTCCGTGAAGTTTTCTCCAATTACACTAATAATCTATCTTCTTTTTCAATTCTACACTACCTTCTATTTTTTTTTTTAAATATTACAAGTCTCCTGAGTCTCAAAAGTATTATGCTTATATTCCTAATAAGGAAGACTTTGTAATGAAAAATAAATAAATATTTTTTTTAAAAAAGTCACCATAAATAAATATTTCATAATAACCCATTTTTTTCTTAAAGAAATAAAAGTATTATGTTTTAATCAGTTTATTAAAAGCATATTTTAACTAAAATAAATAGCAAATGAGTAAATTTTGCAGAGCATAAAACTACTATTTTCTGTCAGTGGAATGATGTGTTTATTATTTCATACCTCTTAAATAGCTTTTTCACATGACTGGAATGATATGACATTACTTATGCCAAATTTTAACGCCATTAAATTTAAATAAATGATACATTTGTTGATATATTAGTCCTTTTATGAAATTCTCTGCATTAAAATTGTGTAATGGGCGAAATAAAACTCCTAAATGTTTTAATGATATATCGTGTTATTAATATGAAATGTTTTAATATTAAACGAAATAACAGTATATACCTGACACTCATTCTTAGAAGTATGACAGACAAAGCCAAATGTATTTATAAAGAGAAATAGAAAAAAACATAAAATAAAAGTGTTTGACTGGAACTTGAAAATCACAAAAAGTCGAAACATTTTGTAGGAACATCAAAATAGTCATGGAGACTCACAAGTTCTATCTTCATATTGTTTAGTTCTTTAGTTAAATGAGCGTGTCTCTTAAGAAGATCACCAATTCTCGTCTTAGCATGGTCCAACTTAGAATCCCTTCCCACAACACGTTGACGCATTTCATCAACCCACGACTTCTCAAATCCGAGTTGAACAGCTTCATCACATAGTTTAAGGAACTCTTTTTCTTTATCAGGATTAACACTACCAACACTTTCACTTCGAAGAAACAACAACATATCTGTCAATGTTTTCAACATCAAAGCTTGAAAGCGATCGCTAAACTTCTCACAAGCTTTCCAAAGATGTGGATATTCTGATATTGCCTCCACTAACAAAGAAATTCGTGAATCATTGAGATCGGCAAAATGCTTACACTCTTCCAATCTTGTACGAATATCTGTAGAAGCTGTAAAAAGTTTGAGGAGTAGGTGACATATGAAAAATACAATGAAAAAAAGACAAGAAAAGAGCTATAACCTGGAGTAACCACAACGTCATTATTGGAAACAATTCCTATTCCCTCTGTTTTATCCAACAAGTTCAACCCTTCTTGGATTTTGATATTTTGATATGGTGCTATTTCTGTCTTGTCTTCATTCATCTCACTATCTTGTTTAACAACCTGGGAATCTTGTATAAGTATATTTGCACCGCTTGACTTGTGAATAGTAACACCACTAACCAAGCTAATGTTATCTCCACCAATTGGCAAGGTTTCAATTGTAGCTCCCTCTGTTGCAGCTCCACCTCTGCTCCTTTCTCTTCCTATTTCCTCAATATTCTATTCATCACCAATGGAAAAGTAATGTTTGTGTATATTTAAAGTTATAACTTTTAAAAACATTTGTTTCATAATGTATATCATGTGTTGGTACCACAATAATTTGACCAATTTTAACGGTTACCATATTTACAAGTAAAAGTATTTTATGCAAAGGAGTTACCGTACAAGTTTGAGACGAACTTCTTACCTCTGAAACAGAAGTTGGTATTGCAGGTTTATCCGATGTCGTAGTTTTTCCCAAGTTGTCTGTCTCTATTTCATCAGTACGCTTTTCAACGCCAAAAGTTATGTTGATTGATTAGTAAGTAAAGTTTGGTTGTGGTTGTTTTAATTTCTTCCATCATGTAGTTGAATAATCTATCATTTTCAGAAGATTAAAAGAAAATATGCAAATACCTCATTCATGTTTGGAGATGAAATGTCTGGAAAGTTTTGCTCCATAGCTTCTGGGTCTGATGTCATTTCACTTTTTCTGTCTATTTTTTGGAACTCTTCTATTTCCGACAATAGCGCTTTGGTTTCGATTTTGTTATGTTGACCCACCATTTCAACTTTGCTCTCCAACATAGATTGATTGTTATCATTGACTTGTGAAGAAAATGGTTTAATTTGAGATGTAGATGGATCTTCACGGTTCATTTGGAGGGGAGAAGTGTTTTTTGGCGTAGGATCCCAATCCTGCCGAAAACAATTGATCGTAAAAAGTTAGGACTACTTTTTGTGATTGATAGCCTCCAGACTAATTTATTTCCTTCAGTTGTTGTAGTATATAAATCAACCATTCATTTTTTGAAAATTTTTTTAAAAAATGAGAATATTTAGTTTGTGTAACGTTACTTTCCTGGGAATATGTTTCACGATTAGATTTTCCATCCACCTCTGCATTTATTGAAGTTGCAGGAGCCACTTCCTTTGAACGATAATCTTTCTCAGTGACGTTCTTATCTGATTTTTCATTGATCTAATAAACGATAAAGTATATAGAAAAGGAGCATCTCAATAAGTCAGTTCTTTTAGAATAATAATAGCTATAAATGAAAAGACTGTTTTTCAAATAATGAATTGAGTCTCGGTAAAATTTGTCGAATTTTAGTTAAGCAATTAGTGGTATATACTAAAGTTTAATGTCATTATTATTATTATGATATTGAATTTCACTTGGTTAACTTGAATAGGTTGGCGGGTTCTGACCTGTAAAGAAGGCAACTCAGTAGAATTGTTGCTCCTAGAAACTTCATCTAATTTCTTTATTTCCTCCACCAGTGACCTAATTTTCCAGTCAGGAATTCTAGAATTTTCCAAACCTGTAGTTCAAGCGTATAGTTAAGGACTTCGTTTAACAATGAAACAAAGCAAACACAGAAATCAACGCACCCTCAACATTCCATGAATAATCATTATATCGTCACAACTAAAAATAATTAAATGGAAAAGAAAATAACATGCAGACAATTATAAATACAAGTGATTATTTGTACAAGTGTTTGGTTCAAAATTTGAATGAAACATGTAATTTGTTCGTATTTTCTTTAGGTGGAAGAAAGAAACATAAATCATTTGGTTATTAAGGGTAGTTATTTGAAATGTAGTTGTGCTCTAATTCTATAAGCAAATAAAGATGTTGGCTGAAGATTTCAGATTTCACAGCTACATTGAACACATTTAGCGAAATCACCATTAGTCGTTTATATATAAAGCTTCCATCGTAATATGTAATGTTTGCAACAACATGTCCATTCATAGTATTTACCTTCCAAACGAAGATTTTGTTTGAGGTCCTGAGGAGTAATTGTTGAAGTCAAAGAGAGTTTTGGACAATTGCGGATAATGCGATGCTTCACATTTAAAAATATACTCTCTTGTTGAAAATTTAAAAGATGCATAAATATTATAACTTTCAGTTGTGGAAGTTGAACTTTGGTCTTTCCTGTCTCATCGTATTCGCATGCAATAAACTCTTGTAGTTCAGTGGCTTCCTTTATGATTAGAATCTTCAAGTTGGAAAGATCATTGGGGGAAAATAGAGAGGTGAAACATTTCAAGTAATGGCATTGTTGAATAAACAATGATTCTAGTTTGGGGAAGCATGGTTGAATAAACCTTTTATCCTCCAAATCCTCTTCAATTATCTGTCTTAATTCCTTGCATACACTTACGTCCAGATAATTTAACTCTCGTAGGGATCTCAACATAGACTGAGGAAATATTACTTCTAATTTTTGACACTCTTGTATTATTAATGAGTTGAGATGTTGGAGGGTAAATGAGTTATTAGTAGCCACCCAAATATGACTCATTTCAGGTAGATTTTTCAACTTCAAATCTTCTAACTTTAAACTGACTTGTTGTCCCATCATCCAATCTCCATTGTTGGCATTGCTCATGCTTAGAGTTTGTTGGGTGGGAAAATGATTTTGAATATTCACCACGCCTCCAACAAAAGGCGTTGCGAATATATCTTGCAACGAATTACAATCCACAATAGTTACCCTTTTCAAACTTGAGAACATTGAAAGATGGCTTTTAAATTCATGCTCATATTCAACCATGTTTTCCTTTTTATTTCTTTTCACTCTTTCAGGAGTTACTATATGTTTCAAACCATCACAGTTAAATACTCTCAATTCTTCCAATGAAGTTAAGGTCTTAGCTACAGATGTCGTAAACAATGAGTCCAACATTGGACATGAATGTATCTTAAGATATGTGAGGCTAGACAGAGAAAACGATCCTGAAAATCAATTATAAATAAAAATGTTAATAAATTAAGAATCCATTCTTATTTTCAATACATTGATCTCGATGAACTAAAACCACAAACTCAAACATCCAATAATCAACTCATAATGATGAAATATAATTATATATCCCATACAATTTTATTATCTCACTTCACATTTTCATCATCCTATTACTTTTAATAATTTTATATTTAATTACCTTTTTAATCTCTATATTTACACCAACTTCGTCTTAATTTTAGTTCCTATCTCTAAAATTGTATCATTTTTCATATGTAAAATTGTATCTTTTTTCAGATGTAAAGATACTATTTGTGGTTTATTTTATTCGTAAGATTATATATATATTATGTTGTTATATTAGATTATATTATGTCTTATTTCTGGAGTTTAATGGAAAGAATCACTTCAAAAAGATTAAACGATCTAAAAAGTTAAATTTAGTCATTTTTTTTCATGTTATATTATATTTTTTTTTCTGTTTTAACAAAAAGTTTCTCCTCTCCATGTAGGAATCTTTTTCACTTAATAATGAGAGTACAATATTTAATGTTAACTATAATTTTTTTAATAAATTATACTGACACTTTTATTTTTCAAAATAATAATAGGATGTCACGTATTTAAATTTATGTGATATATATATATATATATATATATATATATATATATATATATATATATATATATATATTTATGTGCATTGTAAAAATAAAATGATCATAAAAAATAAATTTTTATATTTTTTTCAAAAAAATATGTAAAAAAAAAGAAACAATATTAAATGAATGTAAAAACTTTATACGTGTCAAACCATATTTTTTTATATATAATAATATACTTTTTCTAGATTCTACATAAATCTTTCATTTATTAAGGAAAAAGTTTTTTACACCACAATTCATATATAACATACATTCTACATATTTATTTTTTTAATTACACTTTATATTATAATAAAATATTAATTTATTTGAGTTTGAGTGAGAGTGTCGGCATATTAATACTCTTAAAAATATTACAGTCAGATTTTAAAAATATTATAATTATATATCTAATAAGAGGATTATTGCAATTATGAAAAAATATATAAGAATATAAATATAATTTAAGAAAGTTTAAGAATGAGAGAAATAATAATTATTGGAAATAACTTAGTTGCTTCAATATTTTTCTTACCGTTAAATAAACTTTTATCCTTTTATTGACTTCAAACTGTTGAATACTAAAACATCGGCGAATCTATAATTTTTGTACTTTTAAAAATATTCACCTTAATAAAAATATTTTACAATATGATTTTTTTTCCTAAAAACAAAATAGGTATTTATGCATAACGTGTGTTTTTCCATATGGTTTTATTTAATTATATAAGCATAAATTTTATTGAATTTGCAAAACAAAATAACATGCTTATAATGTAATATAGGAAAAGTACGTACCTGAGCTATTGTTCACAATTTCATTTGTTTCTCTATGGTGTGCTGGTGGAAGAACATCCTCAATTATTTGTTCTAGCATATCGCAATATGTAATTTCAAGCACTTTGAATTGAGTTAGGCCTCCTTTAATACTTGATGAGAATACATGTTTTAATTCTCCACATCTAAATATTCTCACTTCTTGAAGATTCTGGAAAATTTTGAGTTGCATTAAATGCCCAATTTTAAATTGATCTTCATTTTTCTTTGTTTTGTCATCATCAACTGCTATATCAAAAGACCCATTGGCAGGTAGACAACGACGCCATAAAGTTTTTAGATGTTTTATGTTTATGATCTCCATATAACGTAACTTGGAGAAAATATTTCCCATCTTACTCAAATAATTGCTAGTGTCAACCAAACACTCTATTTCTTCACAATCACGTATCTTGAGTTCTTCCAACTCATTCATACCTTCTTCAATTTCAAATATATCAGGCATCATATTTTTTGCACCTTCCTTAATATTTCCTACAAATAGCTCTTTTGCTTTTTTGGCCAAACCTTTAATAACCTCATTTGATATGTCAAAATAATTAATTCCTAAAGTTCTCTCACAAGAGAAAAACTCTTGAAATCTATAATGAGTATAAAAATTATATTCTAATATAATTCCATACCTTTGCAGCTTTTGGGGGACACTAAATGAGTTAGAGAATTTAACACTTTCTTCCTTTCGATCATTCCAGTAGTCTTTAAAAATATACAATTCTTCTAGAAATGGGATTCTTTTGATGTCTTCAAAAATATTGCTTTCAATGTCACAACTTTTAAACTCTAACAACTTCAAGTTTGTAAGTGTTGTGAGTGCAACATCAGTTTGCAAGTCAAGGAACAAAGGCAATGAACAACGATGAAACGAAAGACTTTGCAGTTTCTTCATATCTCTCACAAATGAAATGTCTCTCAAATTCCATTTTTGAAGGATCAGACAATGGAGATTTGTTAATGATTTGAAAGACGTTGTTGACAACTGCAACCTATCGTCGTTTTTATTGGTAATAATCAAAACTCTAAGTTTTCCCATTCTTTCAAAAATTCCATCAGATACTTCTGATTTTGTTTGTATAGTTAAAAATTCAAGATTGGAACAATCCACATCATCTGGAAATTTCACACACCATAGATATCTTATCGAACCTTGCTCCAAACTTACATCCTTTTCCACTTCACACTTGATGATCTTATTTTCATTCTTTGCTATCCAATGGGCTACATCACGAACCAAGTCATGCATTTTGACACATTCATCATTCGCCTCCATCATCAAACAAGAACATACAAGCTTGATTTTGGCTGCAGTCACTTCAGTCCTTGCCTCTTCATATGTGTCAACTTCTCCAGCCACACCTAACCCTATTGCACATCTTATTAAACATTCCACTGAAATCTCATAATCTTCGGGAAATACAGAACACAATAGGAAAAGTGATTTAGCTTCATCAGTATCTAGATTATCGTAGCTCAACTGTAGACACTTATAGGGATCTTGCAAATGCCTACTGATCTTGATCGGCTTAGAACTTCTCAATTTATTCAACGCAACACGCCATATCACCTCTTGTTTTCCCTTCAAGCTACTAGCAACAGCTACAATGGCAACAGGCAATCCTTTACATTCTTTTGATATTGATATTGCCAGATGCTTTATGTTTTCAGGAGTGTCTTTCGACATAAGTGCTTTCTCTTGGAAGAGAGTCCATGCTTCTTCATCAGTTAAGATGCGTAGATAAATATTTTTTTGACAATCCATTAAAATACGAAAATCATTGGATCTAGTGGTAATGAGAATCTTGCGGCCTTTATGGTATTCAGAGAGGGGAATCCCTATGCGACCAAAATCAAGTTTTTCCCACACATCATCTAGAATCATAAGAATTTTTTTTTCCTCGGTTAATCTCCTGCACAAGCGTTGGGCTCTCTCCATTTCTTGATCTTCTGTAAATTTATAATGCAATGAACTTGCAATTTTGCCTTGAATCCTTGAAATTTCTACTGTACTAGACACAGGAACAAAAATAACAGTGTCAAAAATATGCTCAGCTTCTGCTATCTTCTTAACTTCCATTGCTAATGTGGTTTTACCACAACCCCCCATCCCGTACAATCCAATCATCGCAACCCCATCATCTTTCAGTGCTTCCATTAGTTTATCAAAAGCAGATTTTCTACTGTCAAAATTAATACTTTTTTCTGTGAGAATATCAGAAGTGTTTGAAGGAATTGAGGCAATGCGTTCAAGTTGTATATATTGTTTACCTTCTTGAATGATCTTTTGAAGGTCTGCTTTTTTAATTGCCAACTTTTTTCCTAAACGGTATCGCCAAATCCAATTTGGAAAATATTCAAAAAAGCAACTCTTTTTTGCATTTGTCTCTCTCAGCAAACCATTCACATATTCTAAATTAATGTTTGCATTCTCCAACCATTTATCAATAACTCCAGCAGTCTCTAAAGTTTGCCTTCGAGCATGTATGACACGATCATCTACATCCTTTATCGTTTGGATCAAGTTGTCTTCTTCTTTATCAAGCTCTTTAACAAAACTATTAAAGCAAAGGGAGTATTGTAATTGATTAATAGCCCCACATGCCACGTCTTTTAAAACATCAGACAAAAATCCATTCAGAATGTCCATCAATTCACTCTACTGGATTCAACTTAAATAACCTAATAGTACAGATATAAGATAAATAAACATAATTAGTTTTGTACCCAATTAAGAACCAACTCAATAAGTACAAATTTTTATTAGTAAAAAAAGAGGCCAATTTCACAAAATGATACGTAAAACTTACCAATATAATTATCAATATAAGCATCATTTCATAATTTTAAAGAACAATTTTTTTTAAAACAACAAAGTTTAAGTTAAATGAAAAATAAATATTTTAATATAAAAATAGTTATGACTTTTCTAATTTTGTTTTTTATGTTTTGAAGCAATTCTTTGAAGACTAAGTTAAGGTAATGAAATATAACCTAATTCAATAAAATAAGATTTATATAACCTAAAGGGATATAATTAGATGTAAAAAGTCAGATTTTATGTGGAAATTGAGGCTAGGATGGCTAACAAACTTTGAGTTGAATATGTTGTTGGTTTTAATTATTGAACCAAACCTGTCTTGACAAATACTGTATGTGATGGAATGAGTCTTTATTTATTACAATCTTTTTCATAAATAATATCTTAACGATAGGATTAAAAAATAAAATATATTATTTATCAAAATATAAATACATTTTATTTATAAATCAAATACTCAATTATTAATTAAAAATCATTATAAATTAATTCAAACTTAATCACATATTTATAAAGTCATTATTTATAATTCATATCCTCAATTGTTGATTAAAAATTATTATATATTAATTTAAACTTAATGACATATTTATAAGGTCATTACTTTCACTTATTACTTTTTTGAAATATCTTTTAAAGTAACTAATTTAAAATAAAAATAGGAAAATGATTATTAATATAGATCTAATGATATTATTATTGTATTTACACGTTTATAAATTATCTAATAATAAAAACTCCTTCTAAAATATTTAAGTTTCAAATAAATGATATTATAAAAAATTTAAATTTTGACCACGACCAAAAAATATCTTCAAGTTTTCTTTTCTTTAAAATTTAACTTTTACAATATATATATATATATATATATATATATATATATATATATATATATATATATATATAAACATAAGAAAAAAAAAGTTAAGGATATGTAAACATATAATTTTAAAATTTAGATTTAATTTTCATAACATACTTAAATCTTAACATAAGTTCACTCTAGAGAATGGATACATTTGAGCAACTAATCCTTGACTGGTGATGGAAAATTAAAATTTTAAAAATGAGAAAGCTGTAATCACGTACCTCTTTGTTTAGAATATTGATGCTATATGTAATGTAAAATAATGGATGATAGAAGCTTCAAAGTCTGCTACAAGAAACAGTATCATTGATTTAGAACATTGAATATATGAACTAAAGAAACTAGGATTTGAGCAAAAATATGAAACCTTACCTCTTTAAAATATTGAAAGAAAATTAAATTGAAAAAAAAAATCAAATTAATGTATTAAAAATGAAACAGTTGATAATGTTGAATTTAGTGAAAATTAAGAAACAAGAAATAGATAATGAAGGGTAAAATAAGATATGTTCGATAGCAAAATTTTCATCGTTTTTTACCATGAGATAAATTTATTTATATTATCAAGACTATCACAAATGTCTAAATAATACTTCATAAATCAATAATTATATTTATTCATAGCAAATAATATGTATTTCATAATACTTAACATTACATATAATGATAACTACTATATCATAAAATTTTGATAATTTGTTTTTATCACATTTCACTTACAAATAATTACACACCACAGTACATATATATGCACATAATTAAATATCATAGATAAGATCTCATGAAAAAAGTATTACTTAGGCAAGAATGACTTGTTTGAGTGAAAATTTAATAAACCAAAAGTCATTAAACTCAATATAACTAAAATAACAACATATTTAATCTCAAACTTACTATATCATTTTGACTCATATTCAAACTTGTTTTGAACTAAAAGTATCTCTTAAGCTTCACCAAATTATGAATTCTTATGTGTCATGTGAAACAATTATTCAATGTAAAAATTAAATCCAAAATATTACATATATACACCAAATAAATTAATAAATTGTAAAATAAAACTAATTTCCCTTATTTTAAGTTTTGTAAACTCTAAACAAAGAATGAGGAAAACTATAGAAGTTAGGGTAATGAAATACAACCTAATTTATAAAAATAAGATTTATATGGAATTCTAAGTTTAATAGAATCTAGTTAGATGTAAAAATTATATTTTATGTGGAAATTGAGCCTTGGACAGCTAAAAAATTGTGAGTTGAATATGTTGTTGGTTTTAATGATGGAACGAGACCTATTTTGATAAATACTATATGTGATGGGATGAGTCTTTATTTATTATAATCCTTTTTTTATAAACAATAATCATAACGACGAGATTAAAAAAATAAAATATATTGTTTTTCAAAATATAAATACAATTTATTTATAATTAATATACTTAATTTTTAATTAAAAAATATTATGGATTATTTTAAACTTAATCACATATATTTATATTCATTTATTATTTTTAAGTTTAATTATATATAATATCTATTAAATAAAAATATAAAGTTAAGGAAGTAATGTCATCTAATTGACTATGATAAAAACATAATATTTTCCATTTAAGATTTGAATTCTCATTATATATTTAAATCTTAAGATAATTTGACTTTACAAAATGGATAAATTTGGGTAACCAAACCTTGAGCGGTGAGAAATGATGGAAGATTAAAACCAAATAGGAAATTAAAAAAAAAATGAGAAAACTTAATCACCAACCTCTTTGTTTAGAATATTGATGGGTGACTTGGTCAGAAAGAGACTTCAAAGTCTGCTACAAGAATATCTGATCTAAAGAAATTTGCAACAAGGATTTTGAGTAAAATTATGAAACCTTACCTCTTAAAAATATTGTCGCTACAGAAGATTCAAGAACTTCTGAATTATATATTTGTCAATATTGGTGAGTTTATGATCCGAATGTTGAGTACTATATGAGTTGCTATGGTGAAATGAAGAAGAATTATAGGACACGGACATGCAAATGAAGAAAAAATGAAGATAGATGGTCTTTTATTCTTTTCCAAAATGTTTCATATTCTTTGAGTGCAAGGAAAGAAAATTCAATTATTGAAGTATTAAAATTGAAACTGTTAAAAAGCAGAGATTCTATGTAGACATTATTGAAGAATGAAAGGAAGAATTTGGCAATCCCTAGTTTGAAGTTATGCCTAAAGTGTTTGCAATAACTTGTGTGATCCTCCATTAATTTCTGGAAATTGTTGAGCATCCACGAATTTTGCAAATGAAAGGCAACTTGGATTCTCAGAAAAGTTCCTTCACTTGTAACCATGGAAGAACAAAGGTCACAATAAATGAAAATGTCTAAGTTTATCCAAGCAAGGTATCTTAAAGGCACACAAACCGAAAATAATTTTACGATGTTAAACTAAATGTTTACACATTAATTATGATCTTTATAATTGATTATCCATAGTAAATTTTGATAGCTACTACTCTACATTTATCATGGAAGCAAGATAAACAAAATATAACTTCTCGTAAGGTCTCAAGATTGTTTCTTCACAATTGTTACGTTTAGTTTATTATGTTATAATAAGATACTATATAATAACTTCATGCTGATTATTGCACTTATAAATAATCTCGTACCAAGTACTCTTAATTTATTTTCAGTTTGAAATGATTTATTTGTTAAGACAAAATTGTCTATAAAATTTATATGTTTAAACACTCTTATATATGTTTTGAAATTTATCCAAATAATATTAAACGAAATGAAAATATGAAGATGATATATCTATAATAGAATAAGCAAAAACCTAAGTTTAAGATCAAAATCCACAGTCATCTAGCAACATAGGAAAATCTTAGGAAAATTCTTAGGCATATATGCAACATAAAACAACCTAAGTTAACACATCAAGATGACTAAACAACTCTCAAGTTAAAACATCTATGAGAGTTATGCTAAACGCGTCAAAAAGATGCTCAGTTTCTGCTTTCTTTTTAACTTCCATTGCTAATGTGGTTTTACCACAACCCCCATCCCGTATAACCCAATCATCTCTCAGTGCTTCTATTAGTTGATCAGAAGCATGTTTTCTACTTTCAAAATTCATACATTCTTCTGTGAGATATGAAAAGTGTTTGAAAAAAGACTAGCAATGCGGTCCAGTGGTACATACTTTTTTCCCTCTTGGATGAACTTTTTAAGGTCTCCAATTTTCTTTGTTAACTTCTTTCCTTAATGGTATCCCGAAATCCAATTTGGACAGTATCCAAAACAACAACTATTTTTTCTTCTTGCTTCTTTCAACAACTGATTCACATTTTGTATGTCAATGTTAGAATCTTGTAGCCACTTCTCGACAACTTCACTGGTCTTTCTCGTTTGTTTATGGGTCTGTACAGCAAATTTTTGGACACTTGCTCTTGTGGCAACAAAATTTCCCTCTTCTTTCTCGAGCTCTTCAATGAAATTGTTAAAACAACAAGGATAACGTAATTGATTTAACGCTCCACACACTAAATCTCTTGAAATAGAAGATGCAGAACCATATAGACATTCCATCAATTTCTTCTACTAAATGCAACTTTCTTTATCCTGAACAAGAGAAACGAACATATTATAAAAAAAATATTTAGATATAATAGGAAAAAAAAACTTAAAGATCATTCATTATGCTTACAACTTTACAATGTCCATAACTGGCTTTTATGGTAAAATCACAATAACAGAGTTATTAGTAGTTATAAGTTCTACATTTTTATACTAAAAATATTAAATTATTGGATACACAATGGTAAGAATACAATTAAAAATAATCTAACTTTTAATCATTATTTTAATTTTACGTACTATATGATTTCTATAATTTTGTTAAATATTTTTTTTAGAAAACATTTATAAATTATCTAATAATAAAAACTGCTTCTAAAATATTTAAGTTTCAAATAAATGATATTATAAAAAATTTAAATTTTGACCACGACCAAAAAATATCTTCAAGTTTTCCTTTCTTTAAAATTTAACTTTTACAATATATATATATATATATATATATATATATATATATATATATATATATATATATAAACATAAGAAAAAAAAAGTTAAGGATATGTAAACATATAATTTTAAAATTTAGATTTAATTTTCATAACATACTTAAATCTTAACATAAGTTCACTCTAGAGAATGGATACATTTGAGCAACTAATCCTTGACTGGTGATGGAAAATTAAAATTTTAAAAATGAGAAAGCTGTAATCACGTACCTCTTTGTTTAGAATATTGATGCTATGTAATGTAAAATAATGGGTGATTTGGTCAGAAAGAAGCTTCAAAGTCTGCTACAAGAAACAGTATCATTGATTTAGAACATTGAATATATGAACTAAAGAAACTAGGATTTGAGTAAAAATATGAAACCTTACCTCTTTAAAATATTGAAAGAAAATTAAATTGAAAAAAAAAATCAAATTAATGTATTAAAAATGAAACAGTTGATAATGTTGAATTTAGTGAAAATTAAGAAACAATAGTGATTAGAAAGAATCAGAGATTCTCTGTAGACATTATTATAATGGAGTTTTTTCTAGTACCAATACAATACATATATGATATACTTAGTGATTGGATTCTCCACATGAAAATCCATCCTAAAAAGATAGCAAATATTTTCATCGTTTTTTACCATGACATTCATTTATTAATATTATCAAGACTATCACAAATGTCTAAATAATACTTCATAACTCAATAATTATATTTATTGATAACAAATAATATGTATTTCATAATGCTTAACATTACATATTTGAAAACTACTATATCATAGAATTTTTATAATTTGTTTTATCACATTTCACTTACAAATAATTACACACCACAATACATATATATGCACATAATTAAATATCATAGATAAGATATGATGAAAAAAGTATTACTTAAGCAAGAATGACTTGTTTGAGTGAAAATTTAATAAACCAAAAGTCATTAAACTCAATATAACTAAAATAACAACATATTTAATCTCAAACTTTACTATATCATTTTGACTCATATTCAAACTTGTTTTGAACTAAAAGTATCTCTTAAGCTTCACCAAATTATCAATTCTAATGTGTCATGTGAAACAATTATTCAATGTAAAAATTAAATCCAAAATATTACATATATACAACAAATAAATTAATAAATTGTAAAATAAAACTAATTTCCCTTAAGTTAATTTTTGTAAACTCTAAACAAAGAATGAGGAAAACTATAGAAGTTAGGGTAATGAAATACAACCTAATTTATAAAAATAAGATTTATATGGAATTGCTAAGTTTAATAGAATCCAGTTAGATGTAAAAATTATATTTTATGTGGAAATTGAGCCTTGGACAGCTAAAAAATTGTGAGTTGAATATGTTGTTGGTTTCAATGATGGAACGAGACCTATTTTGATAAATACTATATGTGATGGAATGAGTCTTTATTTATTATAATCCTTTTTTATAAACAATAATCATAACGATGAGATTAAAAAAATAAAATATATTGTTTTTCAAAATATAAATACAATTTATTTATAATTAATACACTTAATTTTTAATTAAAAAATATTATGGATTATTTTAAACTTAATCACATATATTTATATTCATTTATTATTTTAAGTTTAATTATATATAATATCTATTAAATAAAAATATAAAGTTAAGGAACTAATGTCATCTAATTGACTATGATAAAAACATAATATTTTCCATTTAAGATTTGAATTGTCATTATATATTTAAATCTTAAGATAATTTGACTTTAGAAAATGGATAAATTTGGGTAACCAAGCCTTGAGCGGTGAGAAATGATGGAAGATTAAAACCAAATAGGAAATTAAAAAAAAAAACATGAGAAAGCTTAATCAGCAACCTCTTTGTTTAGAATATTGATGCTATGTAAGGAAAATAATGGGTGACTGATCAGAAAGAGACTTCAAAGTCTGCTATAAGAAACAGTGTCATTGATTTGGAATATTGAATATCTGATCTAAAGAAATTTGCAACAAGGATTTTGAGCAAAAATATGAAACCTTACCTCTTTAAAATATTGTCGATCGATACAGAAGATTTGAATTATATATTTGTCAAGATTGCTGAGTTTATGATCTGAATGTTGAGTACTACATGAGTTGCTATGGTGAAATGAAGGACAATTATGGGACATGGACATGCAAATGAAGAAAAAATGAAGATAGATGGTCTTTTATTCTTTTAAAAAATGTTTCAGATTCTTTGAGTGCAAGGAAAGAAAATTAAATTGAAACTGTTAAAAAACAGAGATTCTCTGCAGACATTATTGAAAAATGAAAGGAAGAATTTGGCAATCCCTAGTTTGAAGTTATGCCTAAAGTGTTTGAAGTAACTTGTGTGATTCTTCATTAATTTCTGGAAATGAAAGGCAACTTGGATTCTCGTAAAAATTCCTTAACTTGTAACCACTCAGAACAAAGGTGAGAATAACGATGGCAGAATAAAAAATGAAAATTCAGAAACATGGAGTTGGTAATATCATTGGATGGCAGAATAAACTCTTGTAGTTCAGTGGCTTCCATTATGATTATAATCTTCAAGTTGGAAATATCATTGGATGAAAATACAGAAGTGAAATATTTCAACTGATGGCATTGTTTAATAACCAATGATTATAGTTTGGAAAATGGTTGTGGAGAAAGGATATTGGATAACTTTTTATCCTCTAAATCCTCTTCAATGATCTGTCTTAATTCCTCGCATTTACTTACTTTTAGACAATTCAACTCTGGTAGGGATCTCAACATAGACTGAGAAAATATTACTTCCAATTTTTCACATTCTTCTATTGTTAATGAGTTGAGATGTTGGAGGGTAAATGAGTTGTTGGTAACCACCCAAATAGGACTCATTTCAGGTAGATTTTTCAACCACAAAGATTCTAACTTTAAACTGACTTGTGCTCCCATCATCCAATCTCCATTGTTGGCATTGCTCATGCATAGAGTTTGTTGGGTGGGAAAATGGTTATGAATATTCACTATGTCTCCAACAAAAGGTGTTGCGAATATATCTTGCAACGAGTCACATTTTCAGATCCTTACAGATTTCAAACTTCATTCTCATCTTCAACCATATTTTTGTTTCTTTCGACTCTTGCAGGAGTTACTATATGCTTCAAACTATGACAATAAGATATGCTCAGTTCTTCCAATGAAAATGCGAGGCTAGACAGAGAAAAATGATGCTGAAAAACAATTATAAATAACAAAAATGTTAGTCAATTAAAAGTTTCATTCTTATTTTCAATAGATTGATCTCGACGGACTAAAACCACAAATCCAAACATAAAATAATCAATTGATAATAATGAAAAATAATCATCCAATACAAATTTATTATGCCCACTTTACATTTTCACCATCCTTTTTCTTTTAATAATTTCAGATTTAATTACTCTTTTAATTTCTATATTTACACAAACTTTATCTTAATTTTAGTTCCTATCTCAAAAATGGTATCTTTTTTTCATCCGTAAAGATAACAATTGTAGTTTTTTTTTACTCATTCGCATATCTATAAATTCTGTACTTTTTTAAAATATTCACCTTAACAAAAATATTTTAAAGTACGATTTTTACCTAAAAACGAAGTGGGTATTTCTGCATAACATGTGGGTTTCCATATGGTTTTCTTTAATTCTCTCAGCTAAAATTTTATTGAATTTGCAAAACAAAATAACATGCTTAAGAAATGTAATATTGGAAACGTACCTGACCTACTGTTCACAAGAGATACTGATGGAATTGAAATGCTTTTAGGAGAAACTTTGACTTGGTTAGATTCAAAATGTCGATGCTCGTCTTCCTCGACAATTTCATTTGTTTCTTCATGGTGTGCTGGTGGAAGAACATCCTCAATTATTTGTTCTAGCATATTGCAACTTCTAATCTCAAGCCTTTTCAATTGAGACAGGTCTCCTGTAATACTGACTGAGAATACATGTTTTAATTCGTCACATTTATACAACTTCACTTCTTGAAGATTCTGGAAAATTTTGAATTGCATAGAATGCTCAATTGTGAATTGATCTTCACTTTTCTTTGTTTTGTCATCATCGACTATATGCTTCAATATTTCACAATTGTATATGTCTAATATTTTTAACTCAGTCATACATTGAGCAATGACATATGTGAACAGAGATATTAATTGTGGGCAATTTTTTATATATAGCTCCTCCAAATTTTCAAAAGACCCATTGGCAGGTAGACAACCATGTCATAAAACTTTTAGATGTTTCATGTGGTTGATCACCATATAACGTAACGTGGAAAAGAGATTTCCCACCTTACTCAAATGATTGTTAGTGTCAACCAAACACACTATTTCTTCACAATGACCTATCTTGAGTTCTTTCAACTCATTCATACCTTCTTCAATTTGAAATATATCAGGCATCATATTTTTTGCACCTCCCTCAATATTTGCTACAAATAGCTCTTTTGCTTTTTTGGCCAAACCTTTAATAACCTCATTTGATATGTCAAAATAGTTAATTACTAAAGTTTTCTCATAAGAGCAAAACTCTTGAAATCTATAATTATTACAAAAAGAAGAGTATCCTAATACAATTCCATACCTTTGTAGCGTTTGGAGAACACTAAACGAGTTAGAGAATTTAACACTTTCTTCCTTGTGATATCTCCGACAGTCTTTAAAAATATACAATTCTTCTAGAGATGGGATTCTTTTGATCTCTTCAAAATTCTTGCTTTCCATGAAACAACTTCTAAACTCTAACAATTTCAAGTTTGTCGCAACATCAGTTTGCCAGTCAAGGAATGAAGACCATGAACAACTATGAAACGAAAGACTATGAAGTTTCTTCATATCTATCACAAATGAAATGTCTCTCAATTCCAAGTATTGAAGGACTAGACAACGAAGATTTGTTAATGTTTTGAAAGACGTTGTTGACAACTGCAACCTATAGTCGTTTTTATTGATAATAATCAAAACTCTAAGTTTTCCCGTTCTTTCAAAAATTCCATCGGATACTTCCAATTTTGTTTGTATAGTTAAAAACTCAAGATTGGAACAATCCATATCATCTGGAAATTTCACACACCATAGATATCTTATTGAACCTTGCTCCAAACTTACATCCTTTTCCACTTCACACTTGACGAATAGAGAAACTGAAGAAGGCAATGTTTGGGACGGCGATTAGATTTTTGGCGAAGAAGCCGAAGCCAAAGATGGGACCCGTGGCAGTTAAAACGCCGCCGGAGCAGAGGCAAACGATCACCAGAACCCTATTCGATATCATCAAGGAGCATGGTCCCATCACCGTTGCTAACACCTGGGAACGCGTCAAGGTACCTTGGTTTCTCTTTCACCTTCCTCAAGTTCATTTTTATTATCCTATTAGACATGACTTTTTGAATACTGAATTTCACTTTTGTGTGATTTAAGCTAGTTGTTGTATGTTATTTCGACAAGTAACATTTGATCGAAGAACTAAAATCTTACCATTACAATGTTTGGGATTCGATGGACACAATTGCAATTGCAATTGCAATATTTAGATACTCCGTTGACACCATTAGAACATGAAAGAGGTTGCACATTTGCGATAACTTGAGATTTGATAATCTTTTGGTTCTAAAATTGTGCAATTGCAACAACTCAGGACCAGAAGTATAATTAAGTTTTTTTGTTAAGTTTTCCGAGATACAGTATAATGTTTTTCAAACATTTAATGACTAGTGTAATGTACAAATAATGGATGGAAGATGTTTTTCGAATAATTAAGATTGTGCAAGAATAGACAAAAGAAGATATTTTCGTGCTATGCGTCGAAACTTTTGGAGATGTTAC
The DNA here is from genome assembly GCF_029865625.1 of Vigna umbellata. Lineage (NCBI taxonomy): Eukaryota > Viridiplantae > Streptophyta > Magnoliopsida > Fabales > Fabaceae > Vigna > Vigna umbellata. The sequence continues at coordinate 1,498,635 of NC_142166.1, forward strand.
TGTAATTTACTTTCTTGATATAAACTTGATTGAAAGAAAATAATGTTGAGATGTTGGATTTTAGGAAGTTGGATTGAAAGATTTGACAAGCAAGAATCACATGAAAATCATGCTGAGATGGATGAGAGAGAGGCAGAAGGTTCGTCTCGTTTGCAACCACGTTGGGGCTCATAAACAGTTTCTCTATACCACTTGGTTTACCAAGCCAATCACATCTCCTAAGAACCCCTCTTGAAACTTTATTATCAGTTTGTTGCTTATTTGTATCATGTCAAGAGTAATAATTTCTTGTCATATCCAGAAAATGAATGATAAGGTAAACTTTATGATTCGAAATTTTGTAGAGCTAATGCACTGATTTGATGATCCGGTAAACTTTTTAATAGTGAAAGAAGGTGTGGGCTAGTTTATGAAAGGATCTGTGATTAAAGGTAACTTTTTTCTTTCGTTTTTGAGATTTTGTGTTTCTGGCATTAAATTATTAATAGGCAGAGTGGACAATCTAACGTCGATCATGACATGAAGCTCTAAATATTACTATAGACCGACTTTTCCAACAACAGCAAACTCAGTTTGGAACCACTTTTCACGTTCCTTATCTTCACTTATTTGTGATGACTCATTGCAATAGTCTATCTTCAAGCCTTACAGTTTAGGCATGTTTTCTGAGTCTAAAGATGAGATTTCTCTTAAAAATGATCTTAAACTGGAAAAATATTTTGGTTTAATGATAATTAATTTAACAAAATATACATTTTTTTTGGTAAAACGAAGTTAAGTTATTTAAAGAATTGACCTGGTTTAATGCTTCATAAATTAAAAGAAAGAATTGAACTGTATCTAGTTTCAAGCAAATAGATAAAATATGAGGGGGAATATATATCAAACCATACTTGAAAAAGTTTAAAAAACGACATAATGTTGACGTTAAATGCGACATAATAAGCTTAAACATCTTGCTTTGCCCTCCAAAAAACATTGCATTCTTAGAAAAATAAAAAATAAGACCAAATGTATGTTTATGGAGTAACAAAAATTACATATAAAACCAAAGTGTTTGGTTACAACTTCCAAATCACAAAAAGTCAACACATTTTGTTTGGGCATTAACAAAGTCATTAAGACTTCAAAGTTCATTTTTTATATTGCTTAGTTCCTGAGTTAAATGATCATATCTCTTAAGACGCATTTCATCATGACCTCTCAAATCCAAGTTGAACAACTTTATCACATAGTTTAAGGAAGTTCTTTGTCTTAAGAGATGGAGGTCCATCTTTGGTCCTTTGTCTTCCTAGTTCCTCAATATTCTGTGCATCACAAATGAAAAAGAAATGTTCATGTATCTTAAAGTTATAGCGTGGAAAAGTAGTTGTTTCATAATAAACATAATGTGTTGGTACAATAATAATTTGAGCAAATTTAGTGGTTATCATTGTTTCTGTGGTATGGAAAACCAATATCATTTGTTGATTCTTCGTGTACCATTTTTTATTTGAAATATTGAATAAGCATAACAAGAATTAGTTTTTACATCAGGAAATCTGTTTACAACAATCCTAGTAATTTTTAAATTTAAAAGCAAATGTGTTTTATGCGAGGGAGTTACCATACAAGATTGAGAAGGAGTTCTCACCTCAAACAAAAGTTGGTATTACAAGTTTCTCTTATGATGGAATTTTTCCAATACTGTTTGCCTACATTTCATTACCACTCTTCACAATGCCAAAAGTGATCTTGATTGATTAGCAAGTTAAGTTTCATTACACGTATTTCATTTTCTTCCTTCTCTGTATTTAGTTTACTAATATATCATCTTTCAAAAGATTAAAATAAAATATATAAATACCTCACTCATGTTTGGAGAAGAAATGACGGGCAAATTTACTTCAATCATTTCACTTTTTTTGTCTATTTTTTGAAACTCTTGTGTTTTAACTTCAAATCATGCTTGAGTTGAGACCATTCTTGTCGATCAATATGGTCGATCACTTTAGCCAATCATCTTGACCAATCACATTGGCCGATCACCCTGATTGATTATTCTTGTTGATCTTGATCACTCTCATCGATCAACTTGATTGAGTGGCAGACGAACCGATTGCAGAATAAAGATTAGACTAACACTTAGTCAATGATAATCACGAATCAACCAATACTAATGCTAATTAAGGTCTAAGGTATGATTGTTTAGACACATGTATTATATAGCATTTAATATTCTCCCGATCGATCAGTTAGTGACTTTAGCATTATAATACCTTCTGGAGGTACCATCCAAGCAGTTTTGGAGCTAGGGAAGACCTTGAAGACCGAATGGAGAAAAAAATGGAAACGATACAAGCAATTGAAAGTACTAAACCGGCCCTATCGAAATAGTTGTTATAATTGAATACTGCAAAACATAATAATGATGAAATCTTGTACAAATATTGATTTATTGTACTTCTTAAATATTCAGAAACATAAACAACTTCTCGTAGCAAATAAAAGTACATTCTGAAACTATAACACTCATTCTTAAAAGAATTGCATATAATGCCAAATCTAATTGAAAGGAGTAACATAAAACAGATAAAACTAAAGTGTTTTGGCTAGAAATCTCAAATCACAGAAAGTCGAAACATTTTGCTTGGGCATCAAGAAAGTCATTAAGACTCCTAAGTTCTTTCTTTATGTTGTCTAGTTCCCAAGTTAAATGATCATGTCTCTTAAGAAGCTCATTGATTCGCACCTTTGCATGGTCCAACTTAGGATCCCTTCCCAAAACACGTTGACGCATTTCATCAACCCAAGACCTCTCAAATCCAAGTTGAACAGCTTCATCACACAGTTTAAGGAACTCCTTTTCTCTCTCACGATTAATACTACCAACACTTTCACTTCGAAGGAACAACAACATATCTGCCAATGTTTTCAACATCCAAGCTCGAAAGCGATCAGTGAACTTCTCACAAGCATTCCAAAGATGAGGGTATGCTTCTATCGCCTCCACTAGCAAACAAATTTGTGAATCATTGAGATCAACAAAGTGCTTATACTTTTCCAATCTTGTACGAGTATCTGTAGAAGTTGTAAAAAGTTTGAGGAGTAGGTGACATATATATATAAGATGGAGAGGAGACAAGAAAAGAGCTATAACCTGGAGTAACCACAACGTCATTATTGGAAACAATTCCTACTTCCTCTCTTTTATCCAACAAGTTCACCCCTTCTTGGGGTTTGATATTTTTATAAGGTGTTATTTCTGTCTTGTCTTCATTCATCTCATTATCTTGTTTAACAACCTGGGAATCTTGTATGAGTATATTTGCACCGCTTGACTTGCGAATAGTAACACCACTAACCAAGCTAATGTTATCTCCACCAATTGGCAAGGTTTTAATTGTAGCTCCCTCTGTTGCAGCTCCACCTATGCTCCTTTCTCTTCCTATTTCCTCAATATTCTATTCATCACCAATGGAAAAGTAATGTTTGTGTATATTTAAAGTTATAACTTTTAAAAACATTTGTTACATAATGTATATCATGTGTTGGTACCACAATAATTTGACCAATTTTAACGGTTACCATATTTACAAGTAAAAGTATTTTATGCAAAGGAGTTACCATACAAGTTTGAGACGAACTTCTTACCTCTGAAACAGAAGTTGGTATTGCAGGTTTATCCGATGTCGTAGTTTTTCCCAAGTTGTATGTCTCTATTTCATCAGTACGCTTTTCAACGCCAAAAGTTATGTTGATTGATTAGTAAGTAAAGTTTGGTTGTGGTTGTTTTAATTTCTTCCATCATGTAGTTGAATAATGTATCATTTTCAGAAGATTAAAAGAAAATATGCAAATACCTCATTCATGTTTGGAGATGAAATGTCTGGAAAGTTTTGCTCCATAGCTTCTGGGTCTGATGTCATTTCACTTTTTCTGTCTATTTTTTGGAACTCTTCTATTTCCGACACTAGCGCTTTGGTTTCGATTTTGTTATGTTGACCCACCATTTCAACTTTGCTCTCCAACATAGATTGATTGTTATGATTGACTTGTGAAGAAAATGGTTTAATTTGAGATATAGATGGATCTTCACGGTTCATTTGGAGGGGAGAAGTGTTTTTTGGCGTAGGATCCCAATCCTGCCGAAAACAATTGATCGTAAAAAGTTAGGACTACTTTTTGTGATTGATAGCCTCCAGACTAATTTATTTCCTTGAGTTGTTGTAGTATATAAATCAACCATTCATTTTTTGTAAATTTTTTTTAAAAATGAGAATATTTAGTGTGTAACGTTATTTTAGTTAAGCAATTAGTGGTATATACTAAAGTTTAATGTCGTTATTATTATGATATTGAATTTCACTTGGTTAACTTGAATAGGTTGGCGGGTTCTGACTTGTAAAGAAGGCAACTCAGTATAATTGTTGCTCCTAGAAACTTCATCTAATTTCTCTATTTCCTCCACCAGTGACAAAATTTGCCCGTCAGGAACTCTAGAATTTTCCCAAGCTGTAGTTCAAGCGTATAGTTAAGGACTTCGTTTAACAATGAAACAAAGCAAACACAGAAATCAACGCACCCTCAACATTCCATGAATAATCATTATATTGTCACAATTAAAAATAATTAAATGGAAAAGAAAATAACGTCTAGACAACTATAAATACTAGTTATGGTCAATTCTATAAACAAATAAAAAGGTTAGCTGAAAATTTCAAATTTCACAACTACGTTTAAATACATTTGGTGAAATCACCGTGACTTTTATATATAAAGTTTCCATTGTTAACATGTAATGTTTGCAACAACATATCCATGCATATTATTTACCTTCCAAAAGAAGATTTTGTTGGAGCTCCCGAAGAGTGATTGTTGAAGTCAAAGAGAGTTTTGGACAATTGCGGATAATGCGATGCTTCACATTTGAAAATATAGTCTCTTGGTGAAAATTTGAAAGATGCATAAATATTATAACTTTCAGTTGTGGAAGTTCAACTTTGGTTTTTCCTGTCTCACCGTATTCGCATTCATCACATGCAATAAACTCTTGTAGTTCACTGCCTCCTATTATGATTAGATTCTTCAAGTTGGAAAGATCATTGGATGCAAATAGAGAGGTGAAACATTTCAACTTATGGCATTCTTCAATAAACAATGATTCTAGTTTGGGGAAGCATGGTTGAATAAACCTTTTATCCTCCAAATCCTCTTCAATTATCTGTCTTAATTCCTCGCATTCACTTACTTTTAGATAATTCAACTCTGGTAGACATCTCAACATAGACTGAGGAAATATTACTTCTAATTTTTCACACCCTATTACTGTTAATGAGTTGAGATGTTGGAGGGTAAATGAGTTGTTGGTAGCCACCCAAATATGACTCATTTCAGGTAGATTTTTCAACCACAAATCTTCTAACTTTAAATTGACTTGTTGTCCCATCATCCAATCTCCATTGTTGGCATTGCTCATGCTTAGAGTTTGTTGGGTGGGAAAATGGTTTTGAATATTCACCACGCCTCCAACAAAAGGCGTTGCGAATATATCTTGCATCGAGTCACAATCTCTAATAGTTACCCTTTTCAAATTTGAGAACATTGAAAGATCACTTTCAAATTCATGCTCATCTTCAACCATGTTTTCCTTTTTATTTCTTTTGACTCTTGCAGGAGTTACTATATGTTTCAAACCATCACAGTTAGATATTGTCAAATCTTCCAATGAAGTTAAGGTCTTTGCTACAGATGTCGTAAACAATGACTCCAACATTGGACATGAATCTATCTTAAGATATGTCAGGCTAGACAGAGAAAACGATCCTGAAAATCAATTATAAATAAAAATGTTAATAAATTAAGAATCCATTCTTATTTTCAATACATTGATCTCGATGAACTAAAACCACAAACTCAAACATCCAATAATCAACTCATAATGATGAAAAATAATTATCCCATACAATTTTATTGTCTCACTTCACATTTTCATCATCCTATTACTTTTAATAATTTTATATTTAATTACTTTTTTAATCTCTATATTTACACCAACTTCGTCTTAATTTTAGTTTCTATCTCTAAAATTGTATATTTTTCATATGTAAAATTGTATATTTTTTCAGATGTAAAGATACTATTTGTGATTTATTTTATTCGTAAGATTATATATATATATATATATATATATATATATATATATATATATATTGTTGTTATATTAGATTATATTATGTCTTATTTCTGGAGTTTAATGGAAAGAATCACTTCAAAAAGATTAAACGATCTCAAAAGTTAAATTTAGTCATTATATATATGTTATTTCTGGAATTTAATAGAAAGAATGACTTCAAAAAATTAAACGGTTTCAAAAGTTGAATTTAGTGATTTCTTTTTCATGTTTTATTATATTTGTATTCTGTTTTAACAAAAAGTTTCTCCTCTCCATGTAGGAATTTTTTCACTTAATAACTAGAGTAAACTATTTCATGTTAACTATACATTTTTAATAAATTATACTTATATTTTTATTTTTCAAAATAATAATAGAGTGACACATTTATATTTGTGATATATATTTACATGTCAAACTATATTTTTTTATATATAATAACATACGTTTTCTAGATTCTACATAAACCTTTCATTTATTAAGGAAAAAAAACTTTTTTACACCACAATTCATATATAACATACATTCTACATATTTATTTTTTAATTACACTTTATATTTTAATAAAATATTAATTTCCTAAAAACGAATTAGATATTTATGCATAAGGTGTGGGTTTCCATATGGATTTATTTAATTATCTTGAGCATAAATTTAATTGAATTTGAAAAACAAAATAAGATGCTTATAATGTAATATGGGAAACGTACCTGAGCTATTGCTCACAATTTCGTTTGTTTCTTCGCAGTGTGCAGGTGGAAGAACTTCCTCAATTATTTGTTCTAGCATATAGCAATTTGAAATCTTAAGTGTTTTCAATTGAGTTAAGCCTCTTCTGATATTGGCTGAGAATACATGTTTTAATTCTTTACATGTATCTATCTCCACTTGTTGAAGATTTTGAAAATTTTTGGATTGTATCGAATGCCCATTTGTGAATTGATCTTCACTTTTCTTTAATTTTTCGAAAGACCCATTGACAAGTGTTGCAAATATATCTTCCATCGAGTCACAATTCCAAATAAATATATTTTTTAAATTTGAGAACATTGAAATATCACTTTCAAATTCATGCTCATCTTCAACCATGTTTTTCTTTGTTTTCACTCTTTCAGAAGTTACTATATGCTTCAAACCATCACAGTCATATATTTTCAATTCTTCCAATGAAGTCAAGGTCTTAGCTACAGATGTAGTAAACAATGAACCCAACATTGAACATGAAGATATTTCAAGAAATTCGAGGTTAGACAGAGAAAACGATCCTGAAAAACAATTATAAATAACAAAAATATTAGTTTTTCCTTTCTTATTTTCAATACATTGATCTCCACCAACTAATATCACAAATCCAAACATCAAATAATTACCTAATAATAACGATAAAACCACTGCACATTTTCACCATCCTTTTTTCTTTTAATAATTTCGTATTTAATTACTTTTTTAATCTCTATTTACAATAATTCCATCTTAATTTCCTATATTCTAATATAGTATATTTTTTAATCTGTAAAGATACCATTTGTATTTTATTTTACTCATCATGGTAATATATATAAACTGAAAGATATGTTCTTAAATAGATAGATTAAAAGAGAAAATTTTGTAACCAAAGCGATCGATTGAGTAAATAGTTTATAATTTTATATGGAAAATTAATATTTAAAATTCGAATTCAAATATATTTCCCTTTTCTCTTACTACGTGACAAATATCATATATAATGTTTTAACAATTAATTTTCTTATATTTTTCATATACGACAATGTATTCATAATATTAATGGAAGACAACCCAAAACTTATCCCACAAATTTATCTAAACAACTACATTAAAATATAAATGTGAGGTAAGAAACATACTTACTCGATAAATTTCAAACAAAAATCTAAATTGAATTCTTAAGGAATGGAGCCAGTTTTAATTGGTTAATAGATTCAGGGAATTAATTGATAAAATTAAATTATAAATAGCTATTACCAAAACTTTTATTGAATTTGAAGAAAAGAATAAGATTCTTATGAGATATGTAATATGGAAAAGGTACCTGAGGAGTTACTCTGCACATCTTCTTCTACAATTTCATTTGTTTCTTCGCAGTGTGCTGGTGGAAGAACTTCCTCAATTATTTGTTCTAACATATCGCAATTTCTAATAGTAAGTGTTTTCAATTGAGTTAAACCTCCTGTGATATTGACTGAGAATACATGTTTTAATTCTTTACATCTTAATAGCATCACTTCTTGAAGATTCTGGAAAATTTTGAATTGCATGGAATGCCCAATTGTAAATTGATCTTCATTTTTCTTTGTTTTGTCATCATCAACTACTATATGCTTCAATTTATAACAATCCGTTATGTGTAATATTTTCAACTCTGTCATTCGTTGAGCAATGACATATGTGAAGAGACATGTTAATTGTTTGCAATATGTTATAGATAGCTTCTCTAATTTTTCAAAAGACTCATTGGCAGGTAGACAACCATGCCATAAAGTTTTTAGATGTTTCATGTCCATGATCTCCATATAACGTAACTTGGAGAAAATATTCCCCATCTTACTCAAATGATTGCTAGTGTCAATCAAACACTCTATTTCTTCACACTCACCTATCATCAGTTCTTTCAACTCATTCATACCTTCTTCAATTTCAAATATATCAGGCATCATATTTTTTGCACCTCCTTTAATATTTGCTACATATAGCTCTTTTGCTTTTTTGGCCAAATCTTTAATAACCTCATTTGATATGTCAAAATAATTAATTCCTAAAGTTCTCTCATAAGAGAAAAACTCTTGAAATCTATGAGTATAAAAATTATATTCTAATATAATTCCATACCTTTGCAGCTTTTGGGGGACACTAAATGAGTTAGAGAATTTAACACTTTCTTCCTTTCGACCACTCCGGTAGTCTTTAAAAATATACAATTCTTCTAGAAATGGGATTCTTTTGATCTCTTCAAAAATATTGCTTTCAATGTCACAACTAATAAACTCTAACAACTTCAAGTTTGTAAGTGTTGTGAGTGCAACATCAATTTGCAAGTCAAGGAACGAAGGCAATGAACAAAGATGAAACGAAAGACTTTGCAGTTTCTTCATATCTCTCACAAATGAAATGTCTCTCAAATTCCATTTTTGAAGGATCAGACAATGGAGATTTGTTAATGATTTGAAAAACATTGTTGACAACTGCAACCTATCGTCGTTTTTATTGGTAATAATCAAAACTCTAGGTTTTCCCAGTCTTTCAAAAATTCCATCAGATACTTCTGATTTTGTTTGTATAGTTAAAAATTCAAGATTTGAACAATCCACATCATCTGGAAATTTCACACACCATAGATATCTTATCGAACCTTGCTCCAAACTTACATCCTTTTCCACTTCACACTTGATGATCTTATTTTCATTCTTTGCTATCCAATGGGCTACATCACGAACCAAGTCATGCATTTTGACAAATTCATGATCTACCTCCATCATCAAACAAGAACTTACAAGCTTGATTTTGGCTGCAGTCACTTCAGTCCTTGCCTCTTCATATGTCTCAACTTCTCCAGCCACACCTAACCCTATTGCACATCTTATTAAACATTCCACTGGAATCTCATAATCTTCCGGGAATACAGAAAACAATAGGAAAAGTGATCTAGCTTCTTCAGTATCTAGATTATCGTAGCTCAACTTTAGACACATATAGGGATCTTGCAAACCCCTACTGATATTGATCGGCTTAGAACTTCTCAATTTATTCAACGCAGCACGCCATATCACCTCTTGTTTTCCCTTCAAGCTACTAGCAACAGCTACAATGGCAACAGGCAATCCTTTACATTCTTTTGATATTGATATTGCCAAATGCTTGATGTTTGCAGGAGTGTCTTTCGACATAAGTGCTTTCTCTTGGAAGAGAGTCCATGCTTCTTCATCAGTTAAGATGGGTAGATAAATCTTTTTTTGACAATCCATTGAAATACAAACTTCTTCAGATCGAGTGGTAATGAGAATCTTGCGGCCTTTATGGTATTCAGAGAGGGGAATCCCTATGCGACCAAAATCAAGTTTTTCCCACACATCATCTAGAATCATAAGAATTTTTTTTTCCTCGGTTAATCTCGTGCACAAGCGTTGGGCTCTTTCTATTTCTTGGCTTTCTGGAAATGTATACTGTAATGAACTTGCAAGTTTGTCTTGAATCCTTGAAACTTCTACTGTACTAGACACAGGAACAAAAATAACTGTGTCAAAAAGGTGCTCAGCTTCTGCTATCTTCTTAACTTCCATTGCTAATGTGGTTTTACCACAGCCCCCCATCCCGTATAACCCAATCATTGTAACCCCATCATCTTTCAGTGCTTCCATAAGTTGATCAGAAGCATATTTTCTACTATCAAAATTCATAGATTTTTCTGTGAGAATATCAGAAGTGTTTGAAGGAATTGAGGCAATGCGTTCAAGTTGTATATATTGTTTACCTTCTTGAATGATCTTTTGAAGGTCTGCTTTTTTAATTGCCAACTTCTTTCCTAAACGGTATCGCCAAATCCAATTTGGACAGTATCCAAAAAAACAACTCTTTTTGGCATTTGTCTCTTTCAACAAACTATTCACATATTCTGAATTAATGTTTGCATTCTCCAACCATTTATCAATAACTCCAGCAGTCTCTGAGGTTTGTTTTCGAGCACGTATGACACGATCATCTACATCCTTTATCGTTTGGATCAAGTTGTCTTCTTCTTTATCAAGCTCTTTAACAAAACTATTAAAGCGAAGGGAGTATTGTAATTGATTAATAGCCCCACATGCCACGTCTTTTAAAACATCAGACAAAAATCCATTCAGAATGTCCATAAGTTCACTCTACTGGATTCAACTTAAATAACCTGATAGTACAGATATAAGATAAATAAACATAATTAGTTTTGTACCCAATTAAGAACCAACTCAATAAGTACAAATTTTTATTAGTAAAAAAACAGGCTAATTTCACAAAATGATACGTAAAACTAACCAATATAAGCATCATTTCATAATTTTAAAGAACAATTTTTTTAAAACAACAAAGTTTAAGTTAAATGAAAAATAAATATTCTAATTTAAAAATAGTTATAACTTTTCAAATTTTGTTTTTTATGTTTTGAAGCAATTCTTTGAAGACTATACAAGTTAAGGTAATGAAATATAACCTAATTCAATAAAATAAGATTTATATAACCTAAAGGGAAATAATTAGATGTAAAAAGTCAGATTTTATGTGGAAATTGAGGCTAGGATGGCTAACAAACTTTGAGTTGAATATGTTGTTGGTTTTAATTATTGAACCAAACCTATATCTTGACAAATACTGTATGTGAGGGAATGAGTCTTTATTTATTACAATCTTTTTCATAAATAATATCTTAACGATAGGATTAAAAAATAAAATATATTATTTATCAAAATATAAATACAGTTTATTCATATCCTCAATTATTGATTAAAAATTATTACATATTAATTTAAACTTAATGACATATTTATAAGGTCATTACTTTCACTTATTATTTTTTTGAAATATCTTTTAAAGTAACTAATTTTAAATAAAAATAGGAAAATGATTATTAATATAGATCTAATGATATTATTATTGTATTTACACATTTATAAATTATCTAATAATAAAAACTGCTTCTAAAATATTTAAGTTTCAAATAAATGATATTATAAAAAATTTAAATTTTGACCACGACCAAAAAATATCTTCAAGTTTTCCTTTCTTTAAAATTTAACTTTTACAATATATATATATATATATATATATATATATATATATATATATATATATATATATAAACATAAGAAAAAAAAAGTTAAGGATATGTAAACATATAATTTTAAAATTTAGATTTAATTTTCATAACATACTTAAATCTTAACATAAGTTCACTCTAGAGAATGGATACATTTGAGCAACTAATCCTTGACTGGTGATGGAAAATTAAAATTTTAAAAATGAGAAAGCTGTAATCACGTACCTCTTTGTTTAGAATATTGATGCTATGTAATGTAAAATAATGGGTGATTTGGTCAGAAAGAAGCTTCAAAGTCTGCTACAAGAAACAGTATCATTGATTTAGAACATTGAATATATGAACTAAAGAAACTAGGATTTGAGTAAAAATATGAAACCTTACCTCTTTAAAATATTGAAAGAAAATTAAATTGAAAAAAAAAATCAAATTAATGTATTAAAAATGAAACAGTTGATAATGTTGAATTTAGTGAAAATTAAGAAACAAGAAATAGATAATGAAGGGTAAAATAAGATATGTTCGATAGCAAAATTTTCATCGTTTTTTACCATGAGATAAATTTATTTATATTATCAAGACTATCACAAATGTCTAAATAATACTTCATAAATCAATAATTATATTTATTCATAGCAAATAATATGTATTTCATAATACTTAACATTACATATAATGATAACTACTATATCATAAAATTTTGATAATTTGTTTTTATCACATTTCACTTACAAATAATTACACACCACAGTACATATATATGCACATAATTAAATATCATAGATAAGATCTCATGAAAAAAGTATTACTTAGGCAAGAATGACTTGTTTGAGTGAAAATTTAATAAACCAAAAGTCATTAAACTCAATATAACTAAAATAACAACATATTTAATCTCAAACTTTACTATATCATTTTGACTCATATTCAAACTTGTTTTGAACTAAAAGTATCTCTTAAGCTTCACCAAATTATGAATTCTTATGTGTCATGTGAAACAATTATTCAATGTAAAAATTAAATCCAAAATATTACATATATACACCAAATAAATTAATAAATTGTAAAATAAAACTAATTTCCCTTATTTTAAGTTTTGTAAACTCTAAACAAAGAATGAGGAAAACTATAGAAGTTAGGGTAATGAAATACAACCTAATTTATAAAAATAAGATTTATATGGAATTGCTAAGTTTAATAGAATCTAGTTAGATGTAAAAATTATATTTTATGTGGAAATTGAGCCTTGGACAGCTAAAAAATTGTGAGTTGAATATGTTGTTGGTTTTAATGATGGAACGAGACCTATTTTGATAAATACTATATGTGATGGGATGAGTCTTTATTTATTATAATCCTTTTTTTATAAACAATAATCATAACGATGAGATTAAAAAAATAAAATATATTGTTTTTCAAAATATAAATACAATTTATTTATAATTAATATACTTAATTTTTAATTAAAAAATATTATGGATTATTTTAAACTTAATCACATATATTTATATTCATTTATTATTTTTAAGTTTAATTATATATAATATCTATTAAATAAAAATATAAAGTTAAGGAAGTAATGTCATCTAATTGACTATGATAAAAACATAATATTTTCCATTTAAGATTTGAATTCTCATTATATATTTAAATATTAAGATAATTTGACTTTACAAAATGGATAAATTTGGGTAACCAAGCCTCGAGCGGTGAGAAATGATGGAAGATTAAAACCAAATAGGAAATTAAAAAAAAAATATGAGAAAGCTTAATCAGCAACCTCTTTGTTTAGAATATTGATGCTATGTAATTAAGGACAATAATGGGTGACTGATCAGAAGGAGACTTCAAAGTCTGCTACAGAAGATTGAATATATGATCTAAAGAAATTTGCAACAAGAATTTTGAGCAAAAATATGAAATCTTACCTCTTTAAAATATTGTTGCTACAGAAGATTCAAGAACTTAAATTATTGAAGTATTGAAATTGAAACGGTTAAAAAGCAGAGATTCTCTGCAGACATTATTGAAGAATGAAAGGAAGAATTTGGTAATCCCCTGTTTGAAGTTATGCTTAAAGTGTGAGACCCTAAATAATTAGCTGTAATAAATCTCTGTCACATCAAATTAATTTACGTCACATCAATGCTTATTTCCTTTGGAAACTCACTCCCTAATGGGATACGTCACGCTTCTGTGCACTGGAAAACCGTACCACATCATTTCTCTGAAAACATTAAAAACTCACTTTGCACCACATGCACATACGCCACCTGTCGCGGGAGAAACTTCCAGTTCAGAACTTAGTGTGCAGGTGTCAGCTTGGGACACGTTCGTTCGAACGAACTTGAGTTTAACAAAACTGGATTTTTGAAAAATCTCTCTCACCTACACGCACTCATCTTCTACCTCTGAACTCAACCCTTCATTTTCTCCACCTTCTCTCTAAAACTTCCAACTTCTCTCTACTGTAATTCTCACGTCTCTTCTCCGATCAACTTGCAGCACCGTAGGAACGTTCAACCAACTACAAGCTACCAACTGGACCGAACCGTTTCAAAGACTGAAACTGGTAAGTCTCCTTCAGAAGCTTGTTCTTAGGTTTCTGGAAAAACTAGGGTTGTAGTTGCATGCAAGTAGGTAGTCTAAGTATTCTGTTTCTGTGGTTAGATTTGTTTTGGAAGAGTCAAGAACATAAGCGTAGTTGGACGAAGCCACTTTTGCATCTAGGACAAGTTTGGTTGTCAATCCGGGTAAGGGAAGCTTATATGTTTAATTTATACCTGTATGTTGTATGATCTGAGTTGCCTGTATGAAAAGTATGATGTTTGAGTTGTTATGAACGTTCACTGATATCAGATATGCTTTCTGGTTTGTTTGAACTGCATGTTGGGTTGATACGTATGAATGATGGATGAAGATTGTAATATATGAGTTATTAATGTGCTAATGTTGAACGTGAATTTACTGGAATGAATGTTATAAAGTTTATAAATTTGAGAATCATATGAAGTATAAAGTATAAGTTAAAATGTTAAATCTGGAAATTTGTTGAGGTTGAGAAATCTGATACTTAAATCATTCCCTTTGATAAATGACGCTCGTCACTGTACGGTCTTAGACCGTTCGGTTTTACTTAAAATAACTTAGAATGGAATTCTTTCATTTGGAAAGAACTCTGCTCGAGAACGAGCGTCCCCATTTGAATGTCTGAGCGTTCGGTTCAGCTCAGCGGTATATAATACTTTAAACTTTAAAAATACGTAACGCTCGGTCTTATACCGAAGCGTTCGTCCTAAATAGCGCTCGGTCTTATACCGAAGCGTTCGTCCTAAATAACGCTCGGTCTCTTACCGAAGCGTTCGTCCTAAAAGAGCGCTCGGTCTTGTATCGAACGTTCGTCACGATTTACTTTAGGTCATCTACCCAGTGTTCGCCTTGATGAAGCGTGCGGTCTTAGATTGAACGCTCGTCCTTATCTTTGAATCTTTAACGAATGTAAATAGCGTTCGTCCAAATAAATAGTAAATGTATATTGGCGCGTTCGGTCATTTACTGGCAGTCGATCCCTTTTAAATAAAAGGTTCCCAATGTAGCTAAGTATTCATATTGATGTCTCTTAGCCAAGTTGAGTCAACCTGACCTCTTGGTACTTAAAAATATTCTGAAAATGATTTCATTATTTTGGAGTCTTTCTGATTGTTAAATGGATTCTTCTAAATCTGACTATTAACGTTCGTCCTCTTCCTTCAGAAAGTTGAACGTTCGTCTTTTTAAGAGAGTGGAACATAGAATGAAAATGTTATAAATATGAAATGATAAGACGTTTGAACACTATATTAAATGGTTATACGATTATGGAATTTGAACGAGCATTCCAAGGAGGAACGTCTCAAATATGTTAATATTAAGTTTGGTAAAGTATGACTGTGGATAAGTTAAGACTCGTTGTCCATCCTGATGTTCCGTGAGTACTATCTTCATGTAGAGCAAGTATGTCATGCGTGGGAACGGCAGGAGGTCCTTAGTCCATAAGTTAACATGGGCGACGTAAGAACGTACTGACCTCGAGTGGCAGCTGTTTGGTGTATCCCAGTTACTACACCACTCGGGTGCAAGGACGCTTGTAACTACACAGATTCATACAGTCCGGACGGTCTGTCTTATATATATATATATATATATATATATATATATATATATATATATATATATATCTTTGTTGTTCTATGTTAAGTTACATGTTGTATGTGTGAATGGAAATGTTAAATGTATGTGTTAATTGTATGAATTAAATATTATAAGCTTACCCTTTCGTTTTCCTTGTGTTGTCATACTGTCTTTGTACGTTCGTCCTGTCTTGCAATGATCATCCGTGTGGATGTGAGCAGAAGGCGAGGCTACCCTGGAGGATGTGATCGAAGAAGAAAACTTGGTTGAAGTTGCAGTAAAGGCGGAGCAGTAGTACGCTCGTCCTTATGTTATAGTTTAAGACGATCGTTTTTGGGATGGACATTCGGTCATATCTTTTTGTAAAACCGTTCGTCCTTATCTACTGTATTCTTGTACTTTAACCGTTCGTTCTAGTTACCTCTGTATACGCTTTAAGCGCGTTATTTTTGTACTGAAGCCGTTCGGCTCTGGAATTTTTTTTTCAGTATATAAAGACTGCTTGGTTTTACTGTTAATTGTAATTAATTCTGATTTATGGTAATTACTGTATTTTGGGATGTTACATAAAGTGTTTGCAATAATTTGTGTGATTTTTATTGGAATAAATTGAAGTAATTTGACGGTATATAAAAAGATTAAGTGGGTTGGTTATATGAGAAGTATTGGATATGCTTTTAAGAAAAAAATGTAGATAATCCATTTTATGGCATTCTTGTCGGTATTGCTCTGTTATACTGTTTTAGTTTCAAGAAAATAGATAAAAGATAAAGGGGAAAATATCAGTTTGTGCTTATTTGTATCATGTCAAGAGTAATAATTTCGTTTTAGAAACATTAATTAATAAAAAATCTAAATTTGGCCTTATTTTTTTGTTGTTTCTTCTTCCTATGTTTTTTATGATTCGAAAATTTTGTAGAGCTAATGCACTGATTTGATGATCCGGTAAACTTTTTAATAGTGAAAGAAGGTGTGGGCTACTTTATGAAAGGATCTTTTGTTTTTGAGATTTTGTGTTTCTGGTATTAAATTATTAATAGGCAGAGTGGACAATCTAACGTCGATCATGACACGAAGCTCTAAATACTACTATAGACCGACTTTTCCAATTATAGATTTTTGTAGTAAATACTTCTAAAATATTTAATTTTCAAATAAATGATATTATAAAATTTAAATTTTGACCACGCCCAACAAAAATCGTCAAGTTTCCTTTTCTTTAAAATTTAACTTTTACAATGTATATATAATTATAAACATAAGAAAAAAAGTTAAGGATATGTAAACATATATAATATTAAAATTTAGATTTAATTTTCATAACATACTTAAATCTTAACATAGTTTCACTCTAGAGAAGGCATAAATTTGAGCAAGTAATCACGGGTGAGAAATTATGGAAAATTAAAATTTAAGAAATGAGAAATCTTTAATCACTTACCTCTTTGTTTAGAATATTGATGCTATATGTAATGTACAATAATGGGTGATTTGGTTAGAAAGAGGCTTCAAAGTCTGCTACAAGAAACAGTATCATTGATTTAGAACATTGAATATATGAAATAAAGAAACTAGGATTTCAGCAAAAATATGAAACCTTACCTCTTTAAAATATTATCGATCGATACAGAAGATTTGAATTATATATTTGTCAAGATTGGTGAGTTTATGATCTGAATGTTGAGTACTATATGAGTTGCTATGGTGAAATGAAGAACAATTATAGGACACGGACATGCAAATGAAGAAAAAATGAAGATAGATCGTCTTTTATTCTTTTCCAAAATGTTTCATATTCTTTGAGTGCAAGGAAAGAAAAATCAATTATTGAAGTATTAAAATTGAAACTGTTAAAAAGAAGAGATTCTATGTAGACATTATTGAAGAATGAAAGGAAGAATTTGGCAATCCCTAGTTTGAAGTTATGCCTAAAGTGTTTGCAATAACTTATGTGATCCTCCATTAATTTCTGGAAATTGTTGAGCATCCACGAATTTTGCAAATGAAAGGCAACTTGGATTCTCAGAAAAGTTCCTTCACTTGTAACCATGGAAGAACAAAGGTCACAATAAATGAAAATGTCTAAGTTTATCCAAGCAAGGTATCTTAAAGGCACACAAACCAAAAATATTTTTACGGTGTTAAACTAAATGTTCACACATTAATTATGATCTTTATAATTGATTATCGATAATAAATTTTGATAGCTGCTACTTTACATTTATCATGGAAGCAAGATAAACAAGATAACTTCTCGTAAGGTCTCAAGATTGTTTCTTCACAATGGTTACGCTTAGTTTATTATGTTATAATAAGATACTATATAATAACTTCATGCTGATTATTGCACTTATAAATAATCTCGTACCAAGTACTCTTAACTTATTTTCAGTTTGAAATAATTTATTTGTTAAGACAAAATTGTCTATAAAATTTATATGTTTAAACACTCTTATATATGTTTTGAAATTTAACCAAATAATATTAAACATAATGAAAATATGAAGATGATATATCTACAATAGAATAAGCAAAAACAATAAGCAAAAACATAAGTGTTAAGATCAAAATCCACAATCATCTAGCAACATAGGAAAACCTTAGGAAAATTCTTAGGCATATATGCAACATAGAACAACCTAAGTTAAAACATTTATGAGAGTTATGCTAAACGCGTAAACTATACTGTATCAAAAAGTAATGAGTTAAACTCTCAAAGGATAAAAGTGTTAAAGTATCGAGACAATGTTTTGGTAAAATTCTTGAAGTGCCTTAAGAAAAAATCCAAAAACATGTAGAAACCAAAACGTGCTAAACCAATGGTTGCTTCACACGACAAAACAGAGGAAGACACAAGATTGAAGACAACAACTTTGTCTAGTGGATATCTTTCGAAGAGTCATTTAAATAGAAGATGATTCGAAGTAAGAATCAAGAGCATAGCTTCCAACAAAAATATCATCGTACAAAGAGAAGGAAAAGTGTTTAGAGGAAAGTATAGAGAAACTCGAGCTCAAAGAGAATATGTAAGAAAAGAAAAAGCAAAAAAAAGTCAAGAAATACTCTCAAGCGTCATTGTAATATTAGCTTATAATTTGTAAGTAGAGAGAAAAGATAAAAGAGAAAAACACTCATAGAGATTGCAGACTGAATTGTATTGAAGATATACTTTTCCAATCTTGTGCGAATATCGGTAGAAGCTGTAAAAAGTTTGAGAACACACACAAGATGGAAAGGAGACAAGAAAAGAGAAATAACCTGGAGTGACCAAAACGTCATTATTGGAAACAAGTCCTACTCCCTCTGTTTTATCCAACAAGTTCACCCCTTCTTGGATTTTGATATTTTTATATGGTGCTATTTCTGTTTTGTCTTCATTCATCTCATTATCTTGTTTAACAACCTGGGAATCTTGTATAAGTATATTTGCACCGCTTGAGTTGTGAATTGTAACATCGCTAACCAAGCTAATGTTATCTCCACCAATTGACAAGGTTTTAATTGTAGCTCCAAGTCCACCAATGCTCCTTTCTCTTCCTATTTCCTCAATATTCTATTCATCACCAGTGGAAAAGTAATGTTTGTGTATATTTGAACTTATAACTTTAAAAAAAAATTGTTTCATAATATACATCATGTATTGGTACCACAATAATTTGACAAATTTTAGTGGTTACCATGTTTACAAGTAAGTATTTTATGCGAAGGAGTTAGAATACAAGTTTGAGATGAACTTCTTACCTTTGAAACAGAAGTTGGTATTGCAAAGAATCATGGGAATCCTACCTGACAATTTTAAAAATAAAAATAAAATATATAAAATTTAAACTCAATATACATAATATAATTAATAAGAATAATATAAAAAAATTCCAAAAATATCTCCATACGAGACTTCCTAAATATATTGACATGTATAAATCGGTATTATTCTTATGTGTAAAACATCTATTCATCAGGTTGTTACGTGTACAATACATGACTCTGAATGATAACTCCTAAATATAGAACGTATCCCATGTTTCCATAAGTGAACACAACGATACACCTGGATTTATGTTGAGGCACACTAATTGGAAGGTACACTTCCGTGTTAATTTTACAGGCACAAGATATATATCATACTCCTGTAACTCAGTCAAATGAATACCTTCCACGTCTTCATATTTTTGGCTCACATTACCAAAGACAATAAGGTGATGAATAGTTTTAAAATGCAGACTAGATAGTGTCAGGCCAAGTCAACGAGAGGTTGACAAACTGGAAGGCTTCTTATAACATGAATCATTAAAAGAGAAGTTTCAAATGCAATAAGTATAGCCCCACCATAAACGTAGAGTAGCTTGGTAAGGTTGTCAACGTCTAAACAAATAGTTTCTGTAGTCACTGGTATAACTTCTCGGTTGCTACAATACAACAATGCCTTTGATTATTTTCTTTTTCTCTCTTTGAAGTTTGGGGGATTTAAAATTGGTTTTCAGCCTTCAATTGAATGAATTCTTTACTAACCAGTAAAAACTGATCAGAATAGAGTTACAAACAAGCAATCTGTCCTGGTCTCTCACGAGTTACAGCGAAGAAACTTTACCGAACAAGCAATCACTAAATCTGAAAGTGTACTAGACAAATGTTACAAAATAAAATTTCAGCTTCTAAAACATCCGTGGTTAATGTCTCATTGGTCTCTAACCAAGTGTGACTTAGTGTACAGTTAAATCTAAAATACTGTGGGAAGAATGCTAAAGCACAACCCAAATAATTGTTTCACTATTGCATAACCTACAAGGCGTTTGGTTCTTCTGTAGCAGCAGCATGAAGAAGCTCATCTGGAGTTGCAGCCGGATCCAGGTCCCAACACCTTTCTGGCAAATTCTCGGCTTCCCCCTTCAGCAACCAAGAAGGTACTTGATGAGAAAACCGCAACATCTCTCTTTTGGGTATCCATTTTATGGCACTCTTGTCGGTGTTACTCTGATATACTGTTTTAAATCCAGCCAACTTAACAAGGGGACTAACACAAACACCAAGATCCTCAGAGTAATCATCCAGCACTTCAACCATTTCATACTGATGCCTCACTTCATCTGGAGTAGATCTGTTCCAGTCTGGTGACCAATTTCGATACACAGCCCAAATATCTCCACTTCTGGGATATATGCGGACACAACCCCCTCGACCAGCCTTCTCCTGACTTAGAACATGAGAAAATATGTTAACCTGATCAACAACATCTGAATTAAAGGCCCTGAAATTTCCACAAGATTTGGTAAAACCTGAATCCAGCCAGTTTACTGGGCCAAACTCACTATCAGTTTTGGAACTGAGGTAACTGATGTGAATCTTGAATGGATTGACAGTCACGACCTCACGGATCATACAATACAACCGTGGCATTCCATCTTCTTCATCGTACAGGGCCCATATTTGCTTTGGCCTGAAGCATTCCTCTGACCTATCTTTATCAAAGTCGTGAAAGTCAGAATCTGGGACAGTAATTGAGATTGGACCAGCTTTCCCATTCTCTAGCTGTAGACCAGAAACATTCAGGGCTGTTTTTCTACATGTCTCTCTTTTTACTGGACCAACTTGAGCTTGAGATTTTTCTCTCTCTTTCAGAGCTGCAGCTTCTACTTCGGATGACAGCTTCATCTCCTCCAGTTTCTTCCTGATTACTGTCCTGGCTTTCTCAATCAATAATTTTCTTGCATCAAATGCCGGTGCCATGGAACAATGTTTGGTTTGAACTTCAACTGCACAGGAAGGTTTCTGGCCGTGTCCAGTGCTATCATTTCCGTTAGACACTATTGCCTCTAGAGCACATTTTGAACCCTTTTCTTCGTAGCCATTTCTGAAAGTGCCTCCCACAACAACTTTCTGTTTCTTGTCAGGTCTACTTAGTTTATCTTCCTGTGGTTCACTATAGGAGAATGGTACATCTGAATTTGTATTCACCATGATCTCTGCTACATGATGCCTCTTATCAGCTCCTGTTTTGAGTTTTGGTCTTCCCCTCTTCACATTTCCATTTGCCCGATTGACAGAATCAGCAGGTAAGGTAGTTGACCCGTTTTGATTAACAACTCCAGCAGATCCCCACTGAAATGAAACATTTGGAACGTACTCATATCCATGTCCAGAATGATATCCTGCAACCCCATTCCCATTGAAATAGGGGGCAGTGGTTGGAACATATGAGACACCATCAAATGAATGACTTGCATACCCATTTCCTGGCACATATGACCAAGGACAATATGGAAATGAACCATTTGCCGGGGCCGCCCCAGTTTCGACAGCCACGAAAGTGCCACGGCAGTTCTTACAAGACAGTCTTTTATTCACGTACTTGCGCAGATACTCGTACTGAACCTTACAAGAGGTGCAGATTGTCCAAAAGGTGTCAAGCCCACCGCGAGGGGTTGACAAATTGGAACATTTGTTATAACCTGCAGCCCCTGTAGCATGGGCAGGAGACAGATTCATCTGGTTAGTCCCACCCAACTGCGCATTTCTCTTGAGATCATAAGAACTGCGCATAGCACTATCTGATAGCCAAGTCCAAGCCTCGGAAACAAGCTTAAATGCCTCGTCAGCTCCCACACACTTGTTCTTATCAGGGTGAAGCAACACCGCCAACTTCTTGTATTGTTTCTTCACAGCCTCCTTATCTGCAAAAGGTTTTAATCCAAGAATCGAATAGTAATCTAGCTCACCATTATGTTTGACCTCAGAGGCGATGTAAACTTCAAATGTGGCCACCATTTGAGATATACCCTCCAATCCTGGACAAAGTGTTCTAGCCTTTACAGCATAGTTTTTTGCACCTGCAAAGTCCCTCACAGCAAATCGCTTTTCAGCAATCTCTACCGCTTTAAGTGCTTCCTCCTTGTTCGCTTCCATGTAGGAACAAAACTCACTTCACAACTGAACTCTTGAAACAGAAACTAAGACCCGCCCAACATCTTTTCCAATATCACATATAACCTCGTTTCCATGCCTGCTAACAGTTTTGGAACAAAAAGAATAAGTAAGTATTTTTAATTTTAAAACTAAAATCACTTCCATCTAAGATCCAAATAACACCAACTCAAACATTTTAGTAAAATAAACAAACATAAACACCAACATTAATATAGAACTGACAAGAGAAACCAAGCACAGCCCATCCAGTACGCCCAAATTTTGGAGTAAGAGAAACAGATCGTGACATTTAATGAATTGAAACACAATTTTCAATTTTCCATATACAATTCATAAACGACTAAACTTCCTAAACTTTCAATTTCAAAATCAATAACATTAATCAAACGGGAGAGAGGGAGAGATGACCCATCTTTCAATCAGCACCCAATTCAACTAAATTTGACAAAACCTACAACTTTCGAAGAGATCGAAAACCTAAACCAAAAACCCCCCAAAATCATTACTCATAATTTATTTAAAACCAAAACCCCAGATGCAAAAAAAAAACACAATAATTTAAATAATAATAACAACAAAAAAAACTAACTCAGATTGGAGCGGTAATGGGGTGTTGAAGAAGAGCCAGATCGCCACGTGTAGTTTGAAATTAGAGCAAAATTGAGTGTGAATCTCGCTTGCTGCGCTAAAAACAGGAAAACACAGAACCCGATTTGTATGGACACAGTGGTGTGTGGTAAATGGTAAAGGTGAAGCCTTTGCCACAGAAACAAAAATCGGGAAGAAAGGGCTCGGGTGGCTCTCGGATCCGAAGTGGGTCCGATTCGGCGCAAGGTGGCGGCGATGAATAGGAGCTTCCGACAATCGCCGATCAGAAAGAGAAAGTTGCAAATAAAATAGGAATTATTATAAATAAAATGATGATAATTTTCTGAGCAAGTAAACGCTGTTATTACTGAGGTGGTTGGAACAACCTAACGTGCACCGTAGGTGCGTAATCACTAATGACTGCATGACATATTTATTACTTTATTTTCCCCTTTTTTAGAAAAATCTAATAGTATTATTTTCCTTTATTTCACATTTTTTATATGTTTTATTGCAGCCTAAATTATTAAAAAATTTATATATTTTGCGCAAGTTAGAAGTTAGAGAGTGTGTTCTATAGTTGGTGCGAGGTTGGATGATGATTTGGAGAATTACCAGTGACGGGCATAGGACATCTCGTGAATGCTCCTCATTGGTCATTTTATTTTTTAAAATTACCATTTTTTTCATCAAATAAAATGAAAAATTAATAGAAAATATTATAGAAAAATGATTTAAAACAACCCACCAGCCTGGTGACGCGTGATTTAAGTAATTTATATATATATATATATATATATATATATATATATATATATATATATATATATATATATATATATATATATATATATATATATTATATTAAATTCAAACTTGATTACCACTATGGTAGACTTTAACTACACAATTTAATTCATTAACACTAAATACGTAATTATGCTGTGATAAGTTAATGTATCTATTTTTATCTTTCTTTCTTTTTGTTTTTGGATAGAACATTTTGAGGCATTGTATTTCAGTTGGATTTACGAGCTTGAACTTGAGTTTTGTATGTTTTAGGTTGAGTTGTTCTGACATTGATTTAACGTTGTCGATGTGAAATAAGTTGGACTTAAAAAGAGATGGATTTGGGCTAACGTGGAAGGCCCAATGACATTGGTCGCCGAAAGTTAGAAGGAAATTAATGTAAGCATGGACCAAAAATAACATTAATGAAATGATGTTGAGTACAGAATCAATGGGACAACAGTTGAATCTTGAAAAATCTGGTTGTGCCAAAAATTGAAGTGGTTGGATTGGATGCACACTTTGAGTCAATGATCACAGTCACATGTTTGTTTGTCCACTGTGTTGATTTTGCTTGCTCTGTCTCAATCAATGTAAGAAGGACACTTTGTTTTTCTTTTTCGTATTCTTCAACACTACTCACTCACTGTCACACTGTAAAAAATTATCTTATACTCTGCTCTCAACTCAGCCAATTTTTTATTCACATTCAGTAAATCATTTTTCACCTTCAATAAATCTTATACTTTATTTTAAAATTGTCCTTATTATATTTACAATTTTGTTCCTGTTTCACTTGATTGATAGATTATAAATGTTAATGATAAAACGTATAATTTCATCAAATAAACCAAGAGAACATTCGAAAATAGTATTCCAGAGTGAGGGAAATCTGAATGGAAGAATTAATGGTGATAAGAGTATGTGTTGTATTTAATTAATTATATGGTTATTTCGTATTTATATCTGTTTTTCTTTAACATCTAATATGATATCGCGTTGTTTTTTCCATGATTTATCCGTCAAACATTAAACTTTTATGTCGGATTCCGTACCAGTTTGAGAATAATAAAAAAACATGACAGCTGTTTAAGCTCTGATTTGAAAATGGTGACTAGAAATACCACTTTGTTCTAAATGGATTAATCCAATGAAAAAAGAGATTAGTTAGTTTTCAAATAAAATTCTGATTACTTGTTTTTTTGGATAAAATATGTGTTTATGCTTTGTCAATTGTAATCTTATACTTTGCGTTTGATGTACATCTTATTTTAAAAGAGTTAAATTCGTACAAGTTTTTTAATTGAATCTTAACTTTAAAGTAATTCATTTCTTTTTGAGGAATTATTGGACATTTAGATAGTTTACTTTAATTTGACTTAGACTTATTTAATAAATAACCCGAAAACATATTTTTTTAACTAAAAAGAGAGTAGGATTTACGCTATTTAAAAAAAAGATTGACTTAAAAAGTAAATTTATATATAAGTAAATAAGAATTATACAATATTAATGTGTTGATTATGATGTACCTTTTCTACGAAAATGTCTCGAAACTATACTCTTAGTAACTCATAATTACATTCCTTAACCCACTTTAGTGCGTTTATATGTTTGTTTATATATATCAAAAAGAGTTACTATATAACAAGCTTTTAAACATTATACTTCAAAATTATGTTAAACTCTTATAAAATTCATACTAACACTTTAAATAGTCTAATGTTATAGTGAACAAATCATGCTCTATGAAAACCCAAACGAACTATATTCATACCTTTATAATAGTTTTATATATTTCAAATGTCATCATAGATTGTGAAACTCATTAGTTATTAATTAATATCTTGGGAACAAATTCTCACAACAATACACCAGAGTGGGACAAAATGAAAACAAGAAGAAACAAATGTGTAATGAAAGAGAGATTAAAAAAAGTGAAAAGCTTATAGTTTTTGTAAAATCTTGTACAAAAATAACATTATTCCTTTGTTTGTGGAAAAGGCATTTTATTGTGTAAAAGTCAATTATTTCTGGGCTTTGTGGCGTACCATAATCACTTCTAAAACGGGCTTAAGCTACCTAATGCCGCGGTGTAATCAAACATTAAATTGAACTTTAATGTAGTTCCGACATTAAAAGGTTTTTTCCACCGAAAATAATTAATTATAATAATAATAATAATAATATGAATTAAGGAAGCAAGAAGGTTGTAATGAAAATAAATGGAGTGAGTTTGAAATGAAGAAGCTGCATATGAATAAATAAAAGATATGAAAGGAGGAATAATCCACGCTTATTACAAGCATTTTTTTTTTATTGATATGTCCTAATTCAACTATGATATGAGGAAATTAAGAGATAGAATAAACAAAGAAATTAGTGATATTTTTTAATTTGGTGTATAATAATACCGAAGGCGCAAAAATGAGATGAGATCAGACGTTGATGGTGTTGCAGAGGAACATGAGGGACGATGCGGATGCGTCGCTGGCGATCCTTCCACTTCCGAGCCTCTCGTAGCTGTCAATGCAGAAGAGCGAGAGCGAGAGCTGCACCTCATGCCGAGTCCACACTCGCTTCCTAACTCGCTCCGACTCTCCGAGTCGACTCAGCACCGGTCGCACGCACACCATGTAGAGACGCTTGTAGCCGCCCAAGGCCACCACCACCGCGCGCACCGACGCCGTGGAGACGTGGCGGAAGCAGAGATGCTCCCAGAGAGAGTCGTCGTTGCGCGTGAGGCTGCACCACAGACGACACACGCACGCCGCCACACCCAGCGAGGGTCCGTCGAGTCGTTTCAGGATTTCCCGAAGAATGTCTATGTTGTCGTTTATGAAGAACTTAGGCCGTTTCTCTCGCTCTCCCCGGTGCTGCTCCTGCACCATTCTTCCCAGCACCATTCACACACAAAATCAATTAATGGCACACAAGCACAGCGAGAAGAGAAGAGAAAAAGAAATAGATAGATAGAGAAAGAGAAAGCGAGAAAGCGAGAAAGCGAGAAAGAGAAAGAGAGAAAGAGAGAGATTTATCTAGCTAGCTAGTGGAAGAGGAAGTGGTGGGTTTAAGAAGAAAGTGTGGCATGTGAAAGGTGAAGCAATGTTGGTGTGGGACACAAACGTTGGATTTCTTCGAATAATACTAGACTCGTAAATTTTGCAAATAAAAACGATGTAGCGAGACATCAGTCATGGAAAAAAAAAGTGTTAATAAATGGCAATAAGCAAAATGATAAAATAAAAGTATGTGGGGGAATAGGTGGGGTTTTGGATGTGAAAAGAGAGATGTATTTTGACTTTGGGGAAGTAATGAATGAATAAACGTGAAGTTGTGAAGGGTGAGACCGTTTTCATTTGTTACTACGTTGGAGAGTCGTTTGTTGCTGTGGTTGTGGTTGGAGTTGTTGTGTGCATGTAGAGAGAGAGAAGAGGTTGTGTTGTTGTGAGTATCGAGGAGAGAGAAGGGGCCAAAAGAAAGGTCCAAAGCAGAGAACTGGAACCGATGCGGTGCTTTTTTCCTGTTGTTGGTTTTCTATATAGGTTTCGGGGTGAGCAGATTTGGTGTTTGTTGTTTTTGTTGTTGTTTGCATTCTCTCTAAATACCTTGTATCGCTTGAGAACCGTTGCGGATCAGAGAGATAGAGTGTAGAAAAAGAGTTCTCTCTCCCTTTGAATTTTTCGTATGCTTCCTGCTGCCGTTGCTTGAATAGTCACACACTCTACGCAGACGTTTTCTGGTTTTTTCTGGACCAGACTTTGGACCATTTTTCATTTTTCTCTAAACTTTTTATGACATGTTCAAGTCAAGTACTCGAGTCTGAATTTTAGACTTCCCACCACTCTATGGGGCCATCCCTGTTTCGTCACCAATCTATGATCTATTTCTTCACCCTACAACTCTAGATATGGGGTACCTATGCACTACATCCCTTCTATAACTTCCTTGCCTCTATCTTACTATTATTCACTGTCTTTCATTTCATGCTACAAATAATGAGTGTCTCCGTATACATATACAATGACTGATAAGCTGTTTTTGTTAACAAAACCATAGGCTCTAACTTCTCTCTTTTATCAAGTTAAATTTAATTTAATTTTAAAAAAAATCAATTTAAAAGATAAAATTTGTATTTATTAATATAGTTTAAATTGGTTTTATCTTCTATCGATGTTAAATTTTTAATAATTTTGAGTTCGAAAAATCATATAAATGTTGTATCAAATTGTTGGGGTTAAAGATGAAAGGTTGTTATTATACGGTAACTTCGTACAATCTTTCTTATATTACTTGGTGCGGTAGGAAAGTGTTGAATTACAGTTTTCTTCTTCTTCATGAGTTGAAAATGTGGCAAAAAGTAATACACAAATGTAATTATTTGTTACTATTATTAGCATATACACGACTGCAAAATGGGACAAGACACTGCAATGCATGTGTATGATACCAGTATGCATTAACAGCTGGCAAGTGCGCTGATAAGGTTGAAAACTTTACATTTTAAACTATACAAAACTAAGTACAACATCAAGCCAGAGTTGACTCTCCTTGCCTATTATCGTATAGATAGCATCAGATCTCTGTATATATATTTTTGAAACATAATTTCCCTTTCCAACGCTCCAAGTAAAACTTTGGATTCCATCAGTTTTCAAGATTTGGTTAAATTATCTTTTTCATTTTGACTTATGCCCCGAACTTATTCGACCAAATGTTTCATTCACTTAGTTTAACTATAAAATAAAACCGATAGACTAATGTAGTTTTTAAAGTATAATAATCTTTGTCTATCACCTTTTCCTAATATTTCGTTCGTAACGATGTTAAGTTTCATATTAAATAAATATATAAAATTAAAAGGTTAAAATTCATTAACTCATTATGTTGAGATTTTGAGTTAAAAGTTACATCAATTTCTTAAGAAGTTAGACTCCAGTCTGATTGATAGTGTATCGGTGAACATCAACCTCGATATAGACTATCAGACATGATATAAAAATTGATACCATGATTTCCATTTCTTTATTAAATTATTGTGACCTAAGAATCATTAATTATATTTTGATTAATCAATGTAGACCGGAAGAAACTGAGAAAGATGCTGTGTTGAGTTGAAGACAAGAAGATGAAGGAGTTTGATTTTCCCCTTGCAATCAAGTTGGCATGCATATGAAGAGTGACAGTGCATTTGGGGAAGCAGAAGTAGAAAAAAGTTTTGGTGATGAAAGGAAAGAGGGTGAACGATGCTTCACCAAATTTGAAAGGAAGCAGTGACTAAAGTTATTTCCTTGGGAGACACAGGAATAGAAAAGAGAGGGTACAGGAAATAGGAGGAAAAAATGATGTGAATTTGAATAGCAACAAAGAAAAAGGTGAGAGGGGTTTTTGTTTGAGATGATGGTGTGAGGCAATGAGTATTGAAATGTCTGATGGGGTTGGATTTTCTCCCACAAAGGCAAAGCACCAAGTCCTTTGAGACAGAAAGCATAAAATATAATATCATCTTGTTAGGAGGCGTGAAATTGACATTTGATTTATTAATTAGGGTTTGTGTAGAGAGAAAGTGGTTCCCACCACACTGCAATTTAGAGAGAGTGTGTCATAAGAGGTTGTTTTTATTGAATTGGACTTGTTCGTTGGACACACTCGAGGGAGGCACTGTTCCCTATTCTTGCTCTTAGCAACTCGATAACTGCAAAACTACAACAAGGAGATGGCTTTAAACTTTGCAACCAACAAATTTTTCACCATTTTTTTTTCACCTCTCTTCTTTCTCCCCCCAACAACTATCCTTTGTACTTTCTTCTTGTAAACTTGTGCCCACATACTCATTAGTCAACTAGCTACTTAAGTTATACTATGTATCTATACGTCAACATGTATATATACCCAATCATCTGTCATAATCTCTTTATGCACAATTTCATTTTTCCACTTATATCCACTGTTTTTTGATCCTCAAAGTTATTGTTGTTGTAGATCTTGTAACATACTAACTAAAAAATAGTTTAAACAGCTGAATTATTCAATATCCAATCATGGAATAACTTTCATGGTGGTAAAGAGAAATCATGAGATGCTTATCAAAAAGTATAAAGAAAAGGGTCAAAATTGTATAGTCGCGTCATTTTTTAATCCGGCCGATCTTGTTTGTTTGGTTAGAGAAAACAAAAACAGAGGTGGTGCTGTCATGGTGAAGTGCAGCTCATCTCATTAAATTTAAGTATCATTCCTATATAATTTAACGAATTATACATGGAGGGATAGTTTTTATATTGTTAAGTAATTGAAGGATTATATATTTTTGTGTTTGCATTATAAATTTTGATACAATATTGTTTTCGGACTTTAAAAATAAATATACATTGTCTTTCTAATTTAACAGTTTTAAATTTTTTAACTTATCAAATAAAGTTTTAAATCGACACTTAAGTCGTTTATATCATTTAACAACTTAAATGACAACCTGAAATATTATTTTACATTTAAAAGAGATTTAACATTGGTTTAAATAACTATTTTAGATTAAAATGTATTAAAGTTTGAGACAAACAAATTTTAATTTTACGTTTAAATTTAAAAACTAAAAATATATTTAATTCTTAATTAAAAAACATCTTATATACACTAAGAACACATCATAATTAGATTGAGAACCTCTCAACAAGGATCAAAAGCAAATACACAAAACAATTTTGACTATATCTTAATGTCCAAATAAGATGTTTGAATATTGACACATACTAAAGGATTAAACAGCTAAACATAATTAGCTTACTAATAAAACCAATTAAAGGTGATTAAACTTCAATTAGACTCAAGTAAAAGTAAAAATTCACTGTACATACTACTAATAAAACCATTTAAATGTGATTCAGCTTTCATTAGATCAAAGTAAAGGTAAATCCACTGCAGATAATATAAATATGCAACTCAAGTAAAGTATGTGAGATTTTTATAAATAACATTTATTACAATGTAACTTTAGTGCTGAAATGTCTTTTACTTATATCTTACCAATAACCTAGAAAACTCAGAACATCCACGGTCGCTAATATTTAAAGAAAAACGTAGAGAGCGAAAATTAAGAAACATACTCGAGTTTGCAGTAAGATTTTTTATTTTTTTCCATCAAGCAAGATAGATTATTTTTATGGTTAAATATGTTTTTGTTCCCTTAACTTTCAGCAAAAATTGAAATTGGTTCCTCTTCAAAACTTTGGACTAATTTAGTCCCTAAACTTTAGAAATGTGTGAATTTAGTCTTTTTAATCAAATTTTGTTAACTTTATTTGATGTTTCAAACGCATTTCTCAGTGAACATTGAAGCAAAAATGTGTCAAACAGTGTAAACAACTCAAATGCTATCATGAAACGTACTTGAAACATCAAATAAACCTAACAAAATTTAATTAAAATAACTAAATTCACACATTTCTAGAGTTTGGGGATTAAATTAGGTCAAAGTTTTAAAAAAAGACTAATTCTAATTTTCGCTAAAAATTAAGGGAGCAAAAACATATTTAACCCTTATTTTTACTAATGCAACTTTTAGAAGAAAAAAAAAATAGTAAGTCGTTCCTCTTTTTTACTCTAATTCTTACTAAATGCCAAGAGCATTTATGAGTGTCCAGAATTACCAGAAATTATTATATCATAGAATGTCAAAAACACTCGTTTAGTAACTTCAGAAAGAAAGTACACAAACCTGGTAAAAGACAAAAAAGCAAAGATCGCCACTGGATATCATGCCCAATTCGCTCAAGAAAAAGTACATCCAATTGGGTGTACTAGTCTCATATTTTTTTCTCTCTGTCTAAAAGAAAAGGTGTTGTGGTGATTAATTAATGGCGCATGAACAGTAACATCATCGTATGTTACATAATTAATTAAAGTGTTTTGACAGAACAATGATTTGTGATCTCCAAATTAGCACAAGTATGTTGTGATAAAAGCTTTAAACAACATCCACAAAAGAAACAAACAAGGAAGTAAAAGGTAAACAGAAAGATAGAGAGGGAAAGCAAACAATGCAATGACAGCCAGGGAGAGGGAGGTTCTAAATCAACGCTATCTGCTAACTACTCTCTTAGCTACAAGTGGGTAACTGTGGAATCTCATGTTTATTTTCAAAGTTTAGCTAATATGGCTTGTGTTTTTCTTCTTGTGTCTTTTCTTCAACCCTAATTTATTGCTCATTATTCCTTATATCAAGGAGATCAGAGCAAGAAACTTCCTCAATCTTCACACTAAATTCCTATAACTTCACAAATCTCACATTACATGTCTTTCTGACAAGGCATCTTCAAAACAGTGATGTTAGGCATAAAAACAAATGACTATGTGGTTCACAGCATGCCAACAACTAATAACAAGCACAGGGGAAGAAGTTACTATTGCTGGATCCAAAATTAAACTTTGTTAACCATAAAGTAATAACAGAGTTCCACAGTTAAACTTAGCATTTCCAAGCTCTATAAAAGCTACTCGTTCTGCATTGCATCTGCTCATTGCACACTGTGCAGGTTTTGTGGCAGTTTTAACTTTAAGCATCAATGTTGAAGGTGGTGGAAAGTGCTCAAATAACTTGTTGTGTGAATAAAATCTGCACCATCAGAAGGTGCAGTGCCATGACATTACTTGCTGAATAAAAATTGTGTAGGTAAGGGTTGATGCTAGGAGCTAGGTTAGCCCAACTATACATAGGAAAATACATTTTTTAAAGTATTTTGATATAATACATGTGTCATTCTTTTATTAATTTTATCATTTTTTTCACTAATTCATTATAATGATACATGTATTATATCAAAATATTGTCAAAAAAAAAATCTGAATTAGGATATCATTGTCTATGCATTTATGCGTGTTTCCGTTTCAGTATATGACTCTTTAAAAAGACTGTGTTTCAAAATGCATCTTATGAAAAAAATTATTAAAAAGTATATATTTAGTAAAATATTATTTTTTATGTTTGTATTAATCTTTTAACTACAAACTCGTTTATCAATATTTAATAATTTGGAAATAAAACGACTAATTGAGTTAATGTAGCCTGTAAAAAAAATTATTTAAGGTAATATTTAAGTTTTCTTTTTTTGGAAAACAACGACCATTATAGAAAGGCTTTAATATACTCTATGGTTCATAAGTGTATATGGAAAACATTTTGGCTCTTGAATTAATTATCGTACACTTGAATGAAAATTTATTTTCTCTTTAGACAAACTTATTTTAGATTTTATGCTATCTTTCTTGTTATTTTTTATTTTAATCTTTTATAAATATCACTTCAAATTCTGGCCTTTAGGTTATACTATTATATATAATAATTAGTAGTAGTAGTAATATACGAAAAAATCTTGCAATGGTGAGATTTACTTAAGAGTGAGTGAGTTGTACTCATTGGAATCCATCAAACAACTTAATATAACTACATTTTTATTTTGTTATTAGTTGAAACGAGTAATAAGTTCATACATTAAAAAAAATTCAACTGTCTAATAAATATATAACAAAATTACTAGTCATTTAATAATTTTATATTTAATTGCATAAATATTGTTTAAAATTAAATATAGAAGGAGTATAGTTTAATTGATATAATTTGAATTTATTTATATTCTTACTCTTTTATCTTTGTAATGTTTTTTTTTATAATTGATTACATGTAGAACTGTGAACTTAATTTATAACTCATCAATCTCAGCTTTCAAATAAATCCTTTTAATTGGTTGAAAAAAGTTTAAATTCTTAAAATTATTATGTAAATTTATTTATGATTAATGTTTAAGTAAATTTAAATTTAGAATTTAAGTAATTTTGAGTTACTGTAACATTAAAATAATAGTTCATTACAAAAACTAAAAAATAAAGCATAACCACTATTTGAATTTTTTTTTTCAAAATATAATTGATTTACTTATAAATTTATTAAAAAATTACGTTTATTTCCCTAAACTAAACTGTAGTTTTCTATTTTATATATATAAGCTTATATCATTAGTATGATATGTGATCATCTATTAACTTTTTTATGATATTTACATAATATTGATTTCTTTAATTGTAAACTTAACTTACATAATAACTAAAAATATTAATCAACAAATTTGAAAAATAATTAATATTTATAGTTAAAATAGGATTTGAATTTAAGACATTTAATTTCCATAATATTTATTTCATTTTTTAGAATTGGTCTTATGGGTTAACCCTGTCAATATATGAATATTTTGGTCTTATTTTGATTTACACACAAACATTATTTAGTTTTGAGAAAATGTCTATACGTATGTTGATATCTATTTTAAATAAAGTGGTAATTATCAAATCTACAAAATCATTGTACAACTTGAAACTTTGCGATATATAAGTAAATGAAGGAAAATTAGACCTCAACTAAAATCATGTTTAATTTATAATATAAAAATAAAATAAATTTTAACTTGTAGAGATTAATTAAATTTAAAATCATCTTTTAATAAAATATCAAAGTTTATTCTAAATTAATTTCATATATGAGCTCATCCGTTAAATATAAACATCTAATCTCATATAAACGTTTATTATATAAAGGATTTCACGTCAGTTAAAAATAGTAAATAAATTCAGTAATAAAATAGTTTTAATCTCACTTTCAAATTTCGTTGTCAAATTCTTACCACAGACAAATGAAAACTCTCAATTGATAACTCACTAATAATTAATAATTATTATAGTTTTTTTTTATCCAGATTTTGAACATACGATACTTTAGTGAGGTAGGGAAATCTAATAGTTTAAAGTTTTCGGTGTTGCTCTCTTCACCACCATCACTTCTTCCTCTACCTCTCCAACTTTATGAAAAAAAAAAAAATTACAAAAATAACTTTTTTTACTTTTAATTCTGTTTATTTACTTTAAACACTAGTAAAAAATCGGGTTTTTACAGCGCACATTATGCCACGGTTCAACGAAAACCGCAGCATAATGGTGCGCGGTGGCAGTTTTGTAAATAAAACGAACCTATATGCCGCGGTTCTACTGGGAACCGCGGCATATACCCCAGTCAACCATTGCCTTTGACGCCACGTATGAATAAAAAATTAAATAACAGAGTATATGCCGCGGTTCTCTGCACAACCGCGGCATATACCCTGCCAATTTATTGCAGGTGCTGACTGGGTCAGAGAATTCGAAAAGTTACAGGGGGTATATGCCGCGGTTCTCTGGGGAACCGCGGCATATACCCCTGTAACGTCTCAACTTCTCTGCCAGTCAGAGAATTTCAGAAGTTACAGGGGGTATATGCCGCGGTTCCCCAGAGAACCGCGGCATATACCCCCTGTAACTTTTCGAATTCTGTGAAAGGCAGTTGGGGAGACAGTTGTGTTGAACACGTTTCAGGGGTATATGCCGCGGTTCCCCAGAGAACCGCGGCATATTCTCCTATATGAAATTAATTTAATGTTTATTTGAAATATTTCGAGGTTTATGCCGCGGTTGCCCGCTGAACCGCGGCATATAGTTTGAAAATAATTTCAAAAATGCCATTTCTGATAATTTTTTAAATTAGTATATGCCGCGGTTGGGGGTTAAACCGCGGCATATAACCCTTTTATACCGCGGTTAAGTAGTGAACCGCGGTAGATTCCCCCGTTCAGAGTTAAAAAACAAAACTTGGAACAGTGCATCGTCTTCCTCGCGCGTTCTCTCTGTTTTCGCGTTTCTTCTTCCTCCGAACCACCCTTCATCTCAGATTTTGCGTTTTTAACCGTTTAAACTCAAAATTGTTCGGTCATTATTCGTTTTTGACGATAAAAACGAGTTTTAGCCGTTCAAAATCGTGATTTCCTGGCGTTTTTCACCCTCTCCGCCGCCGTTGTGTTGCGTTTTTCACCCTCTCCGCCGCCGTTCCTCTTCCAGGTATTTATGTCCATTTGCATTTTTAACGTGATTTCTTCATTAATTTTTGCATAATGCTATAGTTTTGGTAATGTATGAAGTTTCTATAGTTTTGGTATAATTTTTGCTTTAATTTTGATAGTGCATGAAATTGTTATAGTTTTGGTAATGTATGATATGGTTTTTGCTATAGTTTTGGTAATGTGTGTTGTAGTTCTTGTATTATTTATAAACCTTAAAATATTATTTATGTAATATTTAGGAATATGGATCGAAATTGGATTAATTTACCACGTATTAGTGCTGAGTACGAGAGAGGTGTAGAGGAATTTATACAATTTGCGCAACGTAATGAGGGGAGAACTGATGATGGAGTGAAGTTTAGATGTCCTTGTGTGAACTGTTTGAATGGGAGAAAGTTGAACGCAACTCAAATTAGAGAACATCTTATATGTGATGGTTTTCTAAGATGCTATACAACATGGATCTGGCACGGCGAAGAAATGGATTTTCCCACTGACTCTCAAAGTGTAAATGTTACTGATTCCACCATGGAAGAAGATCGACCGGATGAAGACAAATTGGAGGACATGATCCGCGATGTTGGAGCAGAAAATTTTGCCAAAGCTCATGTGTATGAGACGATGTCGACTGATGCAGAAACACCTTTGTATGTCGGTTCAACTAAGTTCACACGTTTGTCAGCGGTGTTAAGGCTCATGAATTTGAAGGCGAGCAATGGATGGACTGATAAGAGTTTTACAGAACTGTTGACGTTGTTGAATGAAATGTTGCCAGATGGAAATACACTACCCACTCGTAATTATGATGCGAAGAAAATTCTTTGTCCAATGGGTATGGAGTATAAAAGGATACATGCTTGTCCCAATGACTGCATTTTGTATAGGAAAGAGTTTGAATTTTTGACAGAGTGTCCAAAATGTGGCTTATCACGATACAAGTCAAAAAACAATAGTGAAGATAATGGTCAGATAGAAAAAAATGGATCTGCTTTGAAAGTAGTTTGGTACCTTCCAATAGTGCCCAGACTTAAGCGTTTGTTTGCGAATCCCAAAGATGCTAAAAATCTTAGATGGCATGCAGATGAGAGAAAAATTGACGGGCTGCTTCGTCATCCAGCTGATTCAAAGCAATGGAAAAATATTGATCGACAATTCCCCGAATTTGGTAAAGAGTGTAGAAATCTTAGGCTTGGTTTAGCCACTGATGGAATGAACCCATTTGGTAATCTGAGTACCAATCACAGTTGTTGGCCAGTTATATTGATAATTTACAACTTATCTCCTGCATTGTGCATGAAGAGGAAGTACATGATGTTATCTATGATGATATCTGGTCCAAAGCAGCCTGGAAATGACATAGATGTTTAAACTCAAATCTTATCTTTCTACCCATTTTTATTTTTCACTCAGTCTCACCTTCCAATTCTTTTTCTCTCTCTTTCCAGATTCTCACCAACTTTATTATATCCGTTTGTTTTAGTTACAAAAATATTAATATAATAAAATTATATATTCATATAATTAAACTAATAAATATTTTTTTTATATAATTATAAAATTGTTAAAGAATACAAAAATTATATATAAAAAATATATATTATACAAAAACATTAAAACGAAAAACTAATTATATATAACTGCAAAATAAAAAAAAATATAAATATAAACTAATAACAATAAAGATCTTCAAAAATACATTATTAAAATACATCAAAAATATATTAAAAAATAATACATCAAAACATATAAATTACATTATTAAAATATCTCCAAAATTAATATAAAAAAATAAACTAATAAAAATAAACTTAAAAATAAACATGTAACTTTAAATGGATGTTGACATCCATTGATGGATGCTCACATCCGTTTAAAGATTATATGTTTATTTTTTTTAGGATTTATTACGCATCTTCACAACGAATCCTTCAAGCACCACCACACCACCGCCACACACCGATCTTGGCACGACTGATCAATTGCTTCCATCACCACTTGCAATCTCTCACTAAGCACACCAGCTAATGAAAGCCCACCACACTGTGAGACCACAATTCTATCACAATTAAAGAATGAAAGGAAGAAGTAGAACGTGAAAAAGAAAAAGAGGAAAAAGAGTACAATGAAACAATGAGGGGACGAACGATAGAGAGAAAGAAGAGTTGTCGTTCCATACATGTAGAAGATTGGAGTAGGTAGAGGTTAAAAAATATTAATCCTAAAATTTTACTAAAGGTAAAATATGGATGAGAAAATAAAGAGAGAGATAAAACAGAAATGAAGTGGTGGAGGGAGTAAGGGGTGGTGGTGGAGGGAGCAACACCCTAAAGTTTTTGGCGTGTAACATTATAACACAATAACATTCAACTAAAAAAAATTATTTCAAACTCAAGTCACTAAAAGAGTTTTAATCTATATGATTAAATAAGAAAAAACTATATTAAAGTAAGTATTCCCTTGACAATACCAGTTATATTTGTAGGATTAATATAGTTGAGGATAGACTTGTCAATTTGGCCCCTTAACATGGTTTTATCATAACTTACATTAAGACTAAAAAAAGGAAAATGACACTTGAACAACCATTTTTGACAACATTTAGACACGTGCACACGTGTCAAAATCTGAGTGGTCCAGTTGGAAAAATTAAATGAAAATGGACCACTCAGATTTTGACACGTGTGCGCGTGTCTAAATGTTGTCAAAAATGGTTGTTCAAGTATCATTTTCCCTAAAAAAATCCACAGAACTAAAAAGCTCTTCATAGAAAAAATTTACAAGACCAAAATATCTACAAATACATTGTGAACTAGGGTCAACCCATGAATTTTATTTTTTTGAAAACAATGTTCATTTTAAATACAAAACAAATGTAATTAATCCTAATTTGTTGCAAATTTAAGTGTTATAATTTCTAAAAATGATTAAATTACATTTGATAGGCCAAAATTGTTGTCAAAAACATTTATACAACTTTTCTAAGAATAAAAAAGTAACAGTATTTTTATAAAATACATAATTCATTGCCCCATAAAACAATTTAACAATTAACTTTCTGAAATTATATTTTAATGAATTTGAGTTTTGAGTAATTAAATCATGAATTTGTGAAAAATAGACAAATTTAAAAATTAAACTAGACATAAATTTATTTAATGGGACTAGGCATATTTTAACCTTAACCCTATCCCACTTAAGAGAGAGTTCTGATGATGTTGTGACTGTTTTTGGACTATTTTTTTGTCCCCACTTAAAAAATTTTTAAAAATAAGATTTTTTCAAGAATAAATTAGGACCGACCCATTTCATAGACCATGAGTTAAATTGATAATTCTAACGTGGATTGTATTGTAATATCATTTAAATAATATTTATGATAATTACGGTAAATAAAAATCATAATATCAAACTCAGTTATGATTATCTTTAATATATGAATATTTTTTAAACGGATATATTTTGACAAATATATTTTGGATTGTTCCAAAATAAATAAAAAATAATAAAATTTATTGGATCAAGCTATTTAATATATTTATAGGATGAAATAGATACATAATTTTTTGTTATTAGGTAAATGAAATTGTACTGTATCTAAGAGAAGAGACAGAGGGAGAGACATGAGTGTAATGGACTTTGGAGGCATTATTATTTGGGCCATACGAGGAGGCCCACAGGCTGTAAACAAGTGTGGACCGTGGGCCCACAGGATGTGGGTTGCTAAAACTATAATGGAAGTTGCTGAGCAGCACGTGTGGCTCAGTTGGAGTTGCACACTGTCACGGTAGATTGAGGATGCAGAAGTAGTGAACTAAAGAGTTGAGTGATTGAGTGCAAAAGAAGCTTAATTTGAATGGAATTTAGCATTGGTTGTTCACCATCTTCAACCTTTTCCCTGCCACGATCGCTTCTTCCTCCATTAAAAACCGTAACCACTTTCACACGTGACTGGGGGAGAAGGAGAAGTACTTGCATACAAAGTTTTTCGGTATCTTATCACAAGTTTGTTGAGTTTGCTTTGGATGAAACCAGACGCCACACTCACTTGAACCCTTCACCTTTGCAGGTTTCTTTTTTCTTTATTTTTTTTTTCGTGTGTGGAGATGGTGTTGAAATTAGAATGGTTTGTTAGGGTTAGTGTGGATTTTGTAGTCTGTAGTGTTTATTAAACTTTTAGTTGAGGTGGAAATAGATAGGTTTTTCTAATGGTCCAGTTGCAGTAAACTTGAAACCGAATTTAGGAACGGTTTGTTAGATGTGTTGGAGTGGATAAAACATTGCATATGGATTCACTTTAACAGGACTGTGAGTTGAAGCAAAGAAATGACATTTTGGTTCAATGAAATGTGTGTAATCAAGGAGCACTGAACATTCCATTCTGTTTTGAACATATACGAAATGCTGCCTTAGTGATGCATTTGTACATAACATAACCAATATAAGGGTGAAGAAGACAAAGAATTTTAGTGAAGTGCTCTATTAAAACAAGTTCTGTCGGTTGTGGCTCAAAATGCTGTTACCATACATTGGATGGCATTGTGCAGCTGAAATGGGGTTAATGAGCATGCTTCAGGATGTGGTGATTTGTAATTTTAGCCCATCTTTTATTTTATATGAATTCTTGTTTGATTATCCCCCCTCTTATTTTCTAATCTCTAGGATATTTTTTGGGATCATTCATGCTTGATTAGGTTTTTATTAGGTTGTCGTGTGAACTCTTCATTGCCTTCCCAATGGTTATGATGCTGAAAACTGCTTAATAGAATAGGAGAACGTTAACTTTAACAGTAAAAATTGAAACCTTTAAAACTGCTCGACTTCAATAAATTTACTGTATTAAATTTCTTTTTATTGCAGAACTCAGTACACAATTCCATGTTTGACAGTGATAGATTGCAAGTGCTGCAGATTTCTTAATTGGTAACTGATAAACCCAACAATACATGAACGTGTTTGCCAACATCTACAACAAGTTTCAAACACACTCATTGATTTTGTAAGCACTGTACATAAATAAAGTAAACAATCACTATGATTTGGTCAAACCATTTAATTTTGAAGGAAAATTTAAATGAAAAGGAGTTTTTGAGGATGTGGTCCATTGTTCCAATCATCAACTTTGCACTTCTGATAATTAAATAATGAAGAAGTCATTAACTCTTGTTTTTTTGTTCTTTTGTTATTTAATTTTCCATTTCATATTATATTTTTCTTTTGGTATTAAATTTAGATTAACCGAACTGTAAAATTTTCCAAAATCCCAGTTGTGGCTTTTGTCCCTTGTTCTGCATTCCTCTGCTTTGTTCTCCACCATTATTTGTGTCCACAGATCTTCACCGTACATTTTGTGTATGTTTTTTTGCTAGGAAAAGTTCAGTTCCATGAATTCTAAGGATGGTAAAGGAATGCTTAGCATGCTATCATTTGAAGCTACCAAAATTAGGCTTTTACGAAGTTTGATCATTGAGACAGAAACAATGCAGGTGTTTTTTCAATCCCTGTCGAATGTCAATTTATTATGTTTGTTAGCTTAACTAAATTCTGTTAGTAACAGTTTGTTGTCCTTACTACAATTAGCATATCTACTATAGTTAGTTTACTAGGATAATTAGTTCATCTTTGTATAGTTATAAAAAGCTGAAGCTTACTATAGTAAAATCAAATTTGTAGTCCCTCATTCATAGTGAAATCAGTTTCCCTCCCTTTGTTAAGCATGAAACAATCCATGCCTCTAACCCTAGTTTTCTTCTCCTTGTCCAACAATGGTGACAACTAACTTTTCTCACTCAATCTCTGAAAAGCTTGACTCAAATAATTATCTTCTTTGGTGTCAAAAAATCAATTTCTCCTCTTGTGGCTCCAATCTTCCATGTCTAGAGAAATGCTCACTCATGTTTTCTGGTGCAAGTCATTGTTTTAGCTTTGGAACAAGGTTCATGCATACTTCCACTTGCATACCAACATGAAAGCTCTCTCCAGAACAGAAGCAGAGTATTGCAATATGGCATACACCACAACTGAAATTGTTTTGGTTCAAACTTTATGATCTTAACTTGGAATTCCACACACTTTGTGATAACATGAGCTCTATAGCCTTAGCCCACAATTCTCTTCAGTCATGCACCAAGCATGTTACGTACCTGAGTTTGGGCTGTAACCAGTAGGCTCACTCACACACTCGCACAGATAAGGAACACTGGAAATTTATTGAATATACCGCTGTTATTGAATAGAAAATACTGCACCAAAGATAACAACCAATAACTAGGAGCAGGATCTCCGTCAGTTACCTGAGAGCATAACCTCTCCTACAAATCTCACACATAAAAACATATCTTTAACCCTAGACTCTAACTTTATTTATACTAATCACTCTCTCCTGAAAAGGTAAAGAATCATAGTAATTATGCCTATTTATTAAGATTATCGGGTAAGAATATCTTCACCCTTATTTACTATATTTAATTTATATTTAATAATATCCTGAGATACGCCCTTAAATTCTAATAAATTTCCCGTCCATCCTAACTGCTGTGTCAGTTAGGATGCTCCTGACTGCTCCCCACGTTTGGTCCTCTTTCCCTCTTCCTTCTACCACTCGGTTAAGTCTCTCTCCCCCTTCTATCATCTGGACCGCTCGTTCCCTGTCATTAATCGTTCGGCCATCGTGCTCCTCGTTCCTTGTCACTAACCGTTCGGCCATCGTGCTCCCTCTTCCTTCTACCGCTCGGTTAAGTCTCTCTCCCCCTTCTATCATATGGACTGCTCGTTCCCTGTCGTTAATCGTTTGGCCCATATCCTCTACCGTTTGGTTTCCCTCTTTTTCTCTCCTATATCTCTTTTTTTCGTATACTCGCCAGCCCCTAACAAAACATATGGAAACAAATAGTTTCTTTGCTCGAGAAAAGGTTGTTACCTAGCAAAATCTAGATCATTCATATCAAGTTGTTGATGTTCTAACCAAAATCTTCTCTCCTAATCGATTCCTGACTCTGGTTAAAGCTCAAAGTTCTAGATTCTCGTTCTCACCACCCTTCCTGAGTTTGCGTGGGTGTAGTGGGGTATATATTCAGTACTATATTGTATCTCTTTCATTGCTAAGATCTATGTAACATACTCTCAGTTTGTTATAGTTTGTTATCTTAACTCAACTCCATCAGTTACAGTTTGTTATCCCTACTACAATTAGCTCTTTTATTATAGTTAGTTGGTTTACTAGCCTAATTAGCTCATCTCTGTAGCTATACATAAGCTTAGCTTACTACAGTAAATTCAATTTTGTAATCCCTCATTCATAATGAAATCAGTTTCTCCCTGCACTATGTTATTCTAATACAAATTGATGTATGGTTGGTTTCTACTACTGTCCTAAAAAAATATGCCTTTGTAGTACCTGGTAATTTATTTTAGCCATAACAATTTCAAAATTTGATCTTTTATGAACTTATTTCTGCCAGTCTCGATTCTTGAAATACCATAGTTTCCACAAAACTGACAATCCCTTGTCCGTTATTTGAATTTAAAATGTCTGTGACGTAACTAATCATTTCAGAACTTGCCGATGTCACTTCACAATATATCCTCTTTACTAATCAGACTTCAAAGTTAATGTCTGTTCTTGTTTTTTTGAATTTCTTGCTAGATGAATTACTATAGTAACAATCCCATTCCTAATCGTGTTGCTGTTATTTTAAAGTAGTAATTTCTTCATTGGGAAAACAGAGGTGGGCATTTATTTTCTGAATTGTGTTATTATATATCTCTGGATCCTCCTCATTTGACTTCAATGTGTTGGATTTCATCCTAGTCCAAACTTTTTTCCATCTTCATGTGAACTTGAACTTCAGCCTAGTGCAAACCTGTTTTCAATGATACAAGAAAAAAGAAAGACATATGAATTGCTGAAGTGTTCTGTATTTTTTCCTGTCTGGAAATTGTTTTACAATATGCTCACTGCCTCTCTTTTTTTCTTGAACTCATGCAGGTTTTTGATTTTACTGTCTTTCCTGAAGCAGAATATGATGTCCCCATATTTTGTGCCAACTTTTTCACCTCTGCTAAAACAAACATTGTCGTATTGTGAGTTAGCATCTTCTTCCACTGTTGTATTCCACTTATATAAAGGATGTTCTCCATTTTACTTTTAGTTGTGGAAAAGTCCACAATGTCGACCGTGTTTCAACTTTTTAACTTACTCATAAGCTGCATTTCAGCTTATGGAAATTTATGCATTGTAATGCATAATTTTTTCATCAAAGAAGAGTTTAGAACTAATAATGAAAACCTATCTTTGTCTGCTTTGCATTGTGAAATTGTGTTGAGAATCATTCAGTTTTTTAAT
This sequence comes from Vigna umbellata, assembly GCF_029865625.1. Taxonomy (NCBI): domain Eukaryota; kingdom Viridiplantae; phylum Streptophyta; class Magnoliopsida; order Fabales; family Fabaceae; genus Vigna; species Vigna umbellata. The sequence continues at coordinate 1,543,313 of NC_142166.1, forward strand.
GCATAAAATAGCCTCTTATCCATATGGTACATAACAGAGAACTTTTATATCATCATTTGGGTGTGGTTAATGCATATGTTTTACTGTTTACTAATACTCACCAAACTAGGTTTTAATGCATATGTTTTGACTGTACGACGAAAGGCCACCCCAAAGAACGCGGACAATAGTAAAACCTGCCGGTTCCACATGAACCATGGGCATGACACGGAAGAGTGCAACATGGTGAAAGACGAGTTAGAACGGCTCATTCGTGCAGGTTATCTCCAGAATTACATCAAGGAGAGAGTTTCCATTAGAGCAGCAACCCCTCGCCGAAGAGACCCTCCTAGGCGAAGTCCCCAGCGATCACCTCCTAGAGATGATCGACACCGCAGGCGGTCGCGCAGTCCACCTCGACGCATAGAGAGAGAACGCTCAGTTCGAGGCCGTATCGACACCATATCTGGTGGTTTCGCTGGGGGGGCGTGTCAGCTTCGGCGAGAAAGCGACATTTGAGACAGTTGAAGTCGGTTCATATGGTCGAGCGCCAATCTCGGTCAATCCCCGACATTACGTTCACTAACGCAGACTTCCATGCACCCGACCCTGATCATGATGATCCTATGGTCATCACAGCTAATATAGCTCGTTATGATGTCAGCAAGGTCCTCGTCGATCAAGGAAGTTCGGTCAATATTCTGTATTGGTCCACTTTTCAGAAAATGGACCTATCTGAAGATCTCATCGCCCCGTTCAATGAGCAAATTGTTGGATTCTCAGGGGAAAGAGTGGACACCAGGGGATATCTTGACCTGCGAACTCGGCTCGGAACAAGTCGAGAAGCACCTGAGCTTCGAGTTCGATTTCTGTTGGTCGAGGCATTGTATGACGTGTTTGCCTCGACCAACAGAAATCGAACTCGAAGCTCAGGTGCTTCTCGACTTGTTCCGAGCCGAGTTCGCAGGTCAAGGTATCCCCTGGTGTCCACTCTTTCCCCTGAGAATCCAACAATTTGCTCATTGAACGGGGCGATGAGATCTTCAGATAGGTCCATTTTCTGAAAAGTGGACCAATACAGAATATTGACCGAACTTCCTTGATCGACGAGGACCTTGCTGACATCATAACGAGCTATATTAGCTGTGATGACCATAGGATCATCATGATCAGGGTCGGGTGCATGGAAGTCTGCGTTAGTGAACGTAATGTCGGGGATTGACCGAGATTGGCGCTCGACCATATGAACCGACTTCAACTGTCTCAAATGTCGCTTTCTCGCCGAAGCTGACACGCCCCCCCAGCGAAACCACCAGATATGGTGTCGATACGGCCTCGAACTGAGCGTTCTCTCTCTATGCGTCGAGGTGGACTGCGCGACCGCCTGCGGTGTCGATCATCTCTAGGAGGTGATCGCTGGGGACTTCGCCTAGGAGGGTCTCTTCGGCGAGGGGTTGCTGCTCTAGTGGAAACTCTCCTTGATGTAATTCTGGAGATAACCTGCACGAATGAGCCGTTCTAACTCGTCTTTCACCATGTTGCACTCTTCCGTGTCATGCCCATGGTTCATGTGGAACCGGCAGGTTTTACTATTGTCCGCGTTCTTTGGGGTGGCCTTTCGTCGTACAGTCAAAAGTTCGGCGTGTAAGGCCTCTTCGAGCACTCTCGCCCTTGGTGCATTAAGGGTTGTGTAGTGATCGTACTTAGACGTCCACCCTGACTCCTTCCGGGGTGCTCGGTCTGGCCTGTAGTCGTTGGTGGGTCTTTTCGTTGGCTTCCTTGTCTCCTGGGTGGAGACATCCTGTTGGTGTTTCTTTCTGGAGTTACGGTGATCCTCAATACGGATGAATTTTGCCATAGTGGATTGCAATTCTTCCATGGATGCTGGAGGGTCAGCATATAATTGTTCCGAGACCTGCCCCGGCCTTAAGCAAGACGACAAATTGCTGATGATGAAAGTGGGAGTAATATCTGGCACTCGCCGGGCCGTCTCGATGTACCGCTGCATAAAAGCTTTTAGGGTCTCATCCTTCTCCTGTTTGGTATGGACAAGCTCAGTAGCAGTCATCGTCGGTTTTTTATTGGCTGCGTACTGCTTTCGGAATAAGGATTCGATGGTGGCGAAACAATCCACGGAATTCCGAGGAAGTTTATGGAACCATTCCAGAGCTTCACCCTTGAGAGATAAAGGAAAAGCTCTGCATGTCACCGGATTGCTGTCAGTATAGAATGCCATAGCATCTATAAAATTACGTAGATGGTCATCAGGATCTTCAGAACCATTGTAACGTTCCAGGGTTGGGGGAGGCTTGTCTGGCATGTTCGCCTGCATGATGGCCTCTGTGAATGGAAGTAGGTTAGTGAGGCGCATAGGAGTAGGCCCCCTCCTTCCTCCGCCGGCACGATCGGAGGCTCCCCCATGATGGCTTCCGTCGTTATCCTCCTGTATGTTCGAGGCAGATAACTCTGGTGGTGGAATCTGTGCTCTCAGCGCCGCCATCTCCTCTGCATGTTTACGCTGAATCTCCTGCATGGTTTGTGCTTGTGCCTCAATCTGCTCTTGCAGTTGCCTGATCAAATCGTGTGTGTTAGAGTCTTCCATTGCTCCGGTGGTCGTTGTTGGGATAGTAAATCTCGGCCCCACGGTGGGCGCCAAAATGTTTCAGTAGGGGCGTGGAGACCAAGATACGAACCTAACAACCTTACTCTGTTCCTTCTCTATGCTGCTTTCACTATGTTGTATTTTTCTCTCTCTTCTCTGATCCTCTGAATAAGGTGGGCTGGGTACCTGCAAAGGCACTCCGACGCTCAAGTCAACGGGGGTGTTGTTAGAATAAGAAAATCTTTCTTAATTTTCTCTTAGGGGAAAAACGTACCTTTTTTCTGGTGTGCTTTGTATATTTAAATCAGCATAATAAACCGTTTACCTGAAAATCCGGTTGGTTACTGAAGTTGACTGTTTAGAAGTTGTAACCGTCATATCGTGTGCTGATACTAAGTCAATTACTTCCGTGATATACGGCCGTGATTCACGGCGCTGTGTAGCCAAGATGTGTAACTGCTTATCTGTAACCGCTAGATCACGATGTCGCATACTGTATGTCGATCATCATTCGTGTCGACCTAAGTGGACGACGTGTTGCACGTATGCCTCATGTCACGACATTGCCTATTCGGTTGTCGAGCCTCAACTGGTCGATAACGCCACATGGTCGTATGTTATTACGGTCGGTTATCTAGTAGTCGACCACGCTATGTGGTCGACTGTCATTACGGGCATGAAAATGTCCTGCAGTGGTTTAATTGTCGTCGGGTTATTGGTCGACAGTTGGAGGATTAGGTATCCTATAGTACAAAATGTTTCGGTGTACATTTTCCTGTGTGTCTTTGTTGCTCCTGGCCGTCTGGGATGCTTGCATTTCTTCAATTGTTGTTCTTCATACTTGTCAAAGGAGGGGGAGGTACCTGCATAGATACTCCGACGCTCAAGTCAGATGTGAGTTATGGAGCTGAAGCTCTCAAGAGAATGATTATGATACTGCTCTGAAATATTATTCAGGATCTTTAGAGCATAAAGAGAACGTACCTGGACTTTGGTCCTGTCACTGTATTTATAAGCAAAATAAAAATAACCACCTTACCTAAAAATGTGGTTAGTGGCTTTGATGAATATCTTAACTGTCTAAAATATCTAAGATATTTATGTTATTACATAAATATCCTTACTACATAACACATGTTTTACTGTTTACTAATACTCACCAAACTAGGTTTATCAAGTATCAAGTAATCTCAGGAATAGGTATTTGATTGAACTTGTTAAAAGAAAATGCCATATTTCATTAAGTGTTAACTTTCTTCGATAATTTGAAGAGGATGCTTCATTCCTTTTTATAACAGGTTCATGCATCTTTTATGGTAGATTTCTAATTATTCACATCTGAATGTTACTTTAAGCCAGAAAATTGTAGTTGTTTTACTCTAGCCCTTTGGTTTTGCCACTTTTTTTCTATGAATCTTGAATAAGATGAAGTTTAGTCCTGTTAGAATAATTACATCTATGTATCATCATTAAGCCTAAGTGGGTGTAGTGTGTTAGACAATCTATTAGCTATACCCATAGTACCTAGTTCGGCACTTAGGTGTCTATTGCAGTTCCTTAATCTTTCATGTATTCTTGAATAAGTTTTTCATTATAAATAGAAGATTATGAGAGAGGTCTCTTGAGCCCTTCAAAATATATTTCTCTGTTTTTAATCTTAAGTAATCCTAACCAGCTGCACAGTGAAGGTCACAGATCTTTTCTTGCAGAGTTACAGTGCTTGTTTTATAATTGTTATTCTCTTTAGAATGAGGGCTTGTAAGTAAAGAACCCTGAAACCTTAGTTCAATAAATCTGGCTATATCTGTCACAAGATGTCATGTCATATTCTATGTAGAGGATCGTGTATTCGATTCACTATTTGAAATTAATTTATATTAGATGTACCAAAATCATCCTTGTTTTATGCATATTGGCCTTTGCTTTCATTTCTTCTGTATTGTAGTTTTATAATCGAAAGTTATAGAGGCTTTTGGATAATTGGTAGTGACTCGCAGTGATCCATCTTATAAAGAACTACTATTTGGTGCAGCCAGTGTAATAAATGAGAAATTTGTCATATTGGTCAGTAAATACAAAAGGATTTTGTGTGTGAGCTGCACATCTACTAGAATTTACCACCTACTCAACTGTAGAAGAATTCTATAGTGCCCATCCATTTAGATAATGTACTATTTTCCTTCTAAGGTTGCATTTTCCTTCCTCAATGTAGGTGTCTCTAGTCATATTGCCAGTGCTTGTGCTTTACATAATGACAAAGACAATGCTTTACCTAGGAACAAAGCATAAAGCAAATGTGTGAAAAATCATTGTGACAGTCTGTGTAGTGCTTGGTTCTCCTCAATATTCTTTACACGTTAACTGTCTTAGAAATATAGTATCTGTTCACCTATATGACGCTGGTACTTTGATAAAGATTTCCAACTGTACTATTAATAGGTACAAACATTCTATAATGCAGGGCACTAACCTTGAATTAACTATGTCAGGGACCTTAACCCCTTGCATGATATCATCAATCAGCATGAGTACAAGGATAAGTACTTTAAAAGCTTAATTCCTCTTGGCCTTAAATATACACAGGTAAATGCAAATATTTAGGGCAAATTATTAGAGTTATTGGTAGAAGTATTTTCAGTTTTGAAACAGTTAATCACTCAACATAACAATGTGCAGAATTTTTTAATAAGAACTACTTATTGATCTGATTTGCCACATGAGTGATGCATTGTTTTAAAACTATATATACTCTTACTACAAATTCTCTGTTTTTGACTTTTCCTTTTCTTTCATCGATACATCTATGTTCTGTAAATTATAGAATTCTTTCTTAAAGGAGCTAGCGTGTTGACTTAACACAGACTTCATGCAGCTTTTTCCATGGGGAGGGAAGCTCACAAGTGAGTCTATAAAATTTTTTTCACCAATTGTCATCTGGACAAAGTTTACCTCAAACCCGCAAAAATACGATATTCTGTATTCTGCATTTAGGGATTATTACAAGGTAATAACCCTAGCGCCATATTAAACTTTATCATTGACCATTTCAATTTTGCAAAATATAATATATTTAATATAGTTGGCCTTGTACAAGTGTAATTTTTTTTATGTTGATGACTGGGACCCTGGGACCCTGACAGGTATGGTTGGAATTGATATGCAAATCAGTTAAAGAGACAGATGAATCTCAGGTTGTACTCAATCTCGAAGCACAACACAGATATTTGACATGGAGAGTTGAAAAGGTAGTTCACATTTTCTAATATTTTTGGACAGCCAATCATAAATATGATTAGTGATCTATCCACAATGACACATATTTCTCCTAGGTATAGTTGGTTTTGGGGTTTGCTAATTCACCAAGGTTTTACACTCATTTAGCCTCAGTTAATTTAGATGATGATAATACTGAAGAGGATTATGCTTGTGATATGTTCAAGAGAGCTAGCTACCTTGTTGTTTATTGAGCAATGTTGAAATTTGTTTCTACTTTCAAATTTTGGCAAATAAGTTTGAAATGTAGTTTGAAGTTTGAATTATCAACAATGGACAGTCAATCCAATGGGGTCTTAAATTTAGAATAAATATTCTATTTCAAATTTAAATTTACAATGGACCTGATTCCTGGACATATTTTGGAAGTAGGATCCAGGACAAGGTGTGTTGAAGAAGTTGATTGGGGATACACTTGCCAAGGTAGGTCAAATCCTTGGTGGTTTAATTTCTTACAATTTAGTACTACAGATGCTTACTTCTGGTTTTATCCTAGGATTTGTTGAGAAAATTTCTCTTTAATGGAGTTGATGAACTAGGAAGCAAAACATTCTATGATTATTTTCCACACTACTGCACTCAAGAGGGGATGTTAAATAAAAAAGGCAATATTGTTGGGAAGTCCTTCGAAAATCGCCCATGGAATGCTAGAGGAGAATTTATTGGTAATTGATTTTTGAATTGGGTTTTATTTATCTAATTTTTGTTTCCTTCGCAGCTGTGTTTCATGTCTTTTGCTAGCCTGAGCCTCTCTTATCATCATGGTTCTGTGATCAATTGGATTGTTTCCCTTAACTGTGTCTTTTATGTCCTGGTACAAAGATTGGTTCTGCATATTTATGTGGCATTTTGCATGTATATGTACGTTACTGGTCACTTGAAAGTACAATTTGACAGTGAGATTTTAGGTGCAAGAGAAATTAATTGAAGAAATCATTTGAGCTTAATTTCCATTATTACGATCAAGCATGAGATGATTTCAACAGTGAAATAGGCTTCGTTTAGTGGGCTAGCAAATAGTGCACAAGATAGCACTCACAAGAAATATTACATTAAGATCAAACAACCTTCTTCTTAATTAACATAGTAACTAGGGTGTTTAATTTTTTATTTATTTATTATGCAAGATAATTTTTATAATATTTACAGGAAAAACTTGTTAGAATAAGTTTTTTTAACTTATTTCAGTAATTCAGTTAATTTTATGAATAAAATGTTATTTGATTGGATTGAAATAACTATTCAGTGAAATTGTTATCTTGGTTTATAGTAGTTTTTAAGAATCCATGTGTTTTTATTGACTGTTGGAATATTTTAGGTGAATGATTGTCAGCATGTAAAAGGCAACACTTTTTAGACATTACTTTAAATTTTGAATCGTTCAGCAAGCATTGAAGAGACTGCAATTGTTGTAGAGAATTATGCCATTAGATGTTTGTAATATAAGTGTTACTGTACTGTGTTATGTCCACTAATTTTTGTATGGCAAAAACATTCTTTAACAAATCTCAGGCTCCTATGGTTGTACTTGTGTTATTGTAACATTTATATTGTAAGATTGCAATCAGCTGCGTACAATTAGCTTTAGATCAATCAAGTTTTCTAAATTAAATTTGTATATTACCATTTAATTTATATTAATTTGTATAACACAAAAAATTATTTGATCAACTATTGTGGTTAAATAAAAAAGTTTTTTTAAATCAATTGGACTATTTATTTGACATGCTAGATAAATTGGATTTCTATGTAGAGGTACTTTTTAACTGTGACTTATTAAACTAATTTGCATTTGTAGATGTTTTCATCTCATCATATATGTCGGTTAAAGAGTAATTTATAAATCATCATTTTAATTCCTAATTGATTTATTCATACACCTTACATGTACAAAAGTTATATAATTGTAAAGATCTTATCCATTTTTCCTTTTTTATTTCTTAACTATATCTTTACCAAAACTTTCGCTTTTTATTACAAATTCTAATTCAAGTATATAACAAACAGAAGAAATCAATATTAAAGTAAAATAAATGAATAAAGCATGTTCCAATGTAAGATAAAAAGTAATCTCCTAATTCCTATCCTTTTTATTATAAACAAATGGTTATTGACAGTATGAAATTATATAAATATTTTTTATTTTATGTTTGAAATTATGTAAATATTTTTTATTTTATATTATGTCTATATACTTCCATTATAATTTATAAAATAATTTTTTTATAAGTTAAAAAATTATATTATATCAACTTATTAGAATCATTCATATAGCTTTTATCTGAACAAACAAAACAGTACAAAGGATCATTCATATAGTTTGATCAAGTCTCTTTGGTTTCTTGAATACTCCGCCCTTTTATTTATCAATATTTCTAGGTTAATTCAAAGATTTATAAAGTTAGCTCTGAAATAACATCAGGTTTTAAGATACAACAGAAGTGTTGCTTTTCTAGAGATTAGTTTTGAGGCACCATTTTAACATCCAATCATTCTTAGAAGGAAGTAACATAAACACGTGAATCTGAATTTACTTTTTAAGCTGGATTTGAATGGACCTAACAGAAAACCGACAAAAGCCTTGATAAATTCAAAAACCATCTTAAAATTCCAAGAAAAAATTTATTTGAATGACAGTCATAAAAGTGACTCATTGATTCATTGATCAAGTGGTACTGATACAAGAGTCAATACGACATAATTTATTTGATACTGATATCAACAAGTTGGAAAGACATGGTCAGAATAGTTTCATTCCATTCTCAATCCATCTAAGCCATGCGCGTAGACTCTTTAAGGCTTAAATTTAATGATGTCCACAGACACAACATCGAAGGTGCTGCCAACTTTCAGCAAATTACAAATTAATTTACAATAATATATAAATATGAGAATTCAACAGGTCTACCTAGCTACCAAGCTGAGCGATGGATGCAGCAGCAGTAGCATACAGCAGCAGCTAGCTATGGTATCAGAAACAGACAGAAGAACAGACAACAGAAGAAAAGCATCGTCAAACATAGAAGCAGGAGAGACTAGGGACTAGAGAGCAGTACTAGACTCTACCATCATCTGTCTATCTCACTTTGTCCTTCATTCATTTTTATCATATATTCAAAATGTCTAATAAAAACTTCCCCTTTTCCTTTTTAGTTATTTTTCCATAACTACAACTCATATATTTTCTTCTCTGCACACTTGCACTTGGAACATCTTTGCATTTATTTACACATACGTAGTGAATAGTGTCTGTAATGAATCAATAGAAACATGCTTATGACCAACGACTCAGGATTTTAACCATAATATAAGGTGTTCTTTGTATACGTGATCATGATGTGTTAAACAGTAGACCAAGTTTTTTTTAAATATCAAGCTTTAAATTTGGATATTGATTTGGTTCTTTTACTGCATTTGGAATACATATATTTTTATACTTTTTGTTTTGGTATATGGGACAAATTCCTTAACAAAAAAGGGTACTGCTTTACAATTATGCATGAAATGTTGTTGTTTTGCATGAAATCTGAAGTATTATCAAGTGCTTGAAATTTATACTGAATGACTGTAACTGTTCAGCAAATATCCTCCTTTGTCCAACGTCTTAATTAATCATTTTTGCTTTTAAAGAATGTACATGATGAACATTATGATGCTATCTTATGTCATTTCAATAGCCTTTTTCCTCCAATCATGATATATAAACTATGTAACACTTAGACTATGTGTTAAAAATGAGTTAGGTTTAGATTGAAGAAAAACTTATGAACTGAACCATTTGCTGCTAAAGTGTATAAAGATTGACTTTATGATCAGTTTTAAAATGTCAGTTACTTGTAGAAATATAACATGCATGGTTGTGGAAAGAAGAAACACAGTGACACTGTTATGTTAAAAACAAAAAATAGAATAAAATAAACAGTTGCAGTATACAATCTAAGAGAATGTGAAAGAGTTTTCTCTGCAGGTCATCCCTTCCCTCCCATGCACAAGCACAGAGAAAAAGAGGAAGTTGCTGCTTTCTTCATTTATTAAACAGAGAATTTAAATGAATTTAAATGAGAATAATGACTTTAATATAAAATACTGAAGTCTGGTTTTCATATACTATCTAAATACTGCATTTATAAAAAATACATAAATTATTTTATTTGAAGATATTTCTCGTGTAAATTTTTTTAATTATTTGTGAACATGTATATATGGAGTGGTGTGATCAAATGGGATGCATAGGAACAAAATTTATCTTTAAATTTAATTTAATTTAAAAAATTTATAGTGATTTATGTAAATTAGTAATCAAGTTAAGCTTATGAATGGAATTACATCCATTTGAGCAATAAACAAAACATCAATAGATATCAAACATCTTGGAAGACTTTAAATTCATTACATCATAATCCAGTTATAAGTTAGATTAGATATTGAACAATGATTAAATATAATTTTTAGTTCCTAAATGTAAAATAAAATTTTGTCCAAAATTTTAATATATTTTTGTTTATAAATTTTAAAAGTTAGATGCATATAATACTTTTAATTTAATTATATTAATTTTTTTAACATATTAAATACATTTCATATTATTAGTTAAATTGTTTGAAACAATTATTTCAATATCTATTAGAAAAACACATTTAATATGTTAAAAATAATTAATATAATTAAAGTAAAATCATTATATTCAATCAATTATTTTAAACTTTGGGATCTATCAAAATTTCGAAAATATACAATTTTAATTTAAATCATAATTTAAAAACTAAAAACCAATAAATTATAAAAATAATTTAATTAATTAATTACGTTAAATTGTTGAAATAATGATAATAATATAATAGAAAAAAAGGACCATCAGTTTTAGTAGCCATAGAAACTATAAAAAGCTATAAACTAAACCATAATTTCTTTCCTATAACTACTAGAGGGATTAATTTTAAGGAATTGAACAAAAACAAATACTTTTAATTAGTCAGAAAATTCATACTAGAGTCAATAACCTCTTGAAAGTAATGCACAAGCTTTCAAACATCAATTATGATGAAATAACTATATTAAACGCAAAAATAATCATTATTTAAAAAACATGATCTTGATTTATAGAAGCATTAAGTAAACATTAATAAATACAATTTATTACCAGTAAATACAATCTACTGCCACAAAACACAGACAGCAAATTCTGAAGGAGGCAAATAATATGAGAGAAAAATAATATTAAGATGAAAAACAAAAAACAGCTGAATAAAAACCAATATCCAAATGAGCACATGCATGGTGGATTCCCATGCTTGTCTTTGTACTCACTAAACAATGAAATATGGAGATGCATTGGAAGAAAAGAAAGAGTAACAATGGAGGTGAATTTTAAGAAATAGGTACAAAAAGGAATGGAAAGTTAGAATGAATGGGAGGACATAGCATCAGAGTACACTCCTGCATCCTAAAAACCTAAACCTAAGTCTAAGTCTAGGGCTAAGGATTCTGTACACCAAAATCCAATAGGTTAATGTTGTTGGAAGAGATAGCCACGTGTCTGTCATCACCCACCATGCTATTCACCTCTCCTGCTCGCAGGAACACTCTCACACACAGCCGTCCTTCTTCTTGCTCAATGTTCCAAACCCTCAAGAATGGCGTAGGGTTAGGAGAATAGGTTACCACGTACCCAAGGTTCATGCAACCCCACAACCCACGAACCCACGAACTCCTCAACACAAACCGGCTCATCAACTCCATCGTCCCCACGCGCCAAACCGTTCCCACCCCACCACGCTCCACCACCACAAACGCCTCCGAACTCACGTCCATCGAACTCACCACGAACCCCGACGCCGACATCTCGTCCCGTAGAAGAACCTCCGGGTTCCACGCGTTGAAACAGATCAGCCTCAAACCAGTGCATGCCACCACGAACTCATCCTCCGTCACGCGCACCCGCCCCACCGGGTCAACCAACTCCGTCAGCATGTGCCACCCCATAACCGTTTCCGGATCAGTTAACGACCCCCCAAGGAACAGGCGCTCCCCGCTCTCCGCGTTCCAAACCTGGAACGCACCTTCCGCTATCCCCGCGAACAGACCCACCCACCGCCGCCGCGTTCCCGCGAACCCGACCAAGACCCCGCTGTTCATCACGAACCCCGACACGACCCGCCGCGCTTGGCTCTGCCCATGCACGTTGATAGCGTCCACGTAGATGTCCCCGTCCAGCCTGGCGAAGGTGATGTCGGAGTCGGTGATAATGATTCCCGAGACAGAGCGCGAGTAGGGCCCGAAGAGGTGGCCGTGGTCGGACAGGTAGGTGCTGACGTGGTCGTAGGTTTCGAGGTCGAAGACCCGCACGGTGCCGTCTACGAAGCCGCACGCGAGGCGGGTGTCGGAAAGGGAGAGGCAGCGGCAGATCAAGCCCCGGCGATGCTCCGAAGGATCAAAGCGCGGAGTCAGAAACGACAGCCTTCCAGTCTCGAAGTTCGTAGCCGTCCGATGCCAGTTGATGTACTCGGTGTGCCACGTGTCCCTCACTCGGAACGTCCTTCGCCAGATGCGCCTCGTGAGGTGCTCCCACAGCAGATCCGAGCGCGACACCTCCCGCCACGTGGAACAAACCTGCATGGCCAATGCACAAATTTTCAATCATCATCACCGTTGTGAACCCAACTCCATATGAACCAACCAACCTAGCTCTAAGTTAAAATAGCTTTCCGTTTCACGAAAGCTGCATTGATAAATTGAGCAAGTCCCTAGAACTCTTTTCCACAAAAATAGAAAGCCAAGAAATTCTATTTTCATAATCTCACGTAAAACAAAAAGAAATGTGCACTAATATCTACCTGCTTTTCGTTAACTATAAGTAGGTATCAATGGATGAAAGACTGGAGAGAGAAACATTGAAGATGGCAGAAGCAGGTAGCTATGCTAAGCTAAGCTAAAACTCAGCTCAGCTAGCTGGGAGGGAGCAGAGAGGTAACCATCATTCGCGTCAGGAACCAAGCAAACCATAGCAATGACATCGCGTAGCAGATAAACAGATACTCGGGACTAGAGACAGACCACATTATCAGCTTCAAATTAACAACATTACACCCATTTAATTTTCATTATTATCATGTCAGTGTACTTATTTTCAGTTAGATACTTCAGAATCTTAGATAATCATGCCTCTGCCATATAGCATACTTTACGTATGGTATGAAATATCCATACATACACTGCCACCTACATTTCATACATACTTCGCCATCATCCACCACCATAAGATATATATCATGCAGTTCAAAAGGGTAAGGCTAATTAACATGCCCTAGAGAGAAAAAAGAGTGGGGAAGTAGCAAGCGAAAAGAAGAAGATACAGTGTTATTATGTGGTCCATTGCAGGTACACGGCTAGATAACGAAACTAGTCAATATCTAAGTTCCTGTTCGTGTAGGCATGTGTGTGTAAAATGTAAACATGGTATGAAAAGCGTGCTTTCCCACAAACATTTCACTTTCATTTCCAAGAAAGGTATGCCCAAGTGCCTGTCTTGTTCCAAACACCGAATCTCTGGTTCTATTCACGCCCACAAAGACCAGTCCAATCCTACCCAGGTAAAAAAACTTGAGTAACAAATTCTTGGACAAACTATTGTTGTTTAGCAGTTAAAGAAAACATCACATAAACAAGGGTTCACAGCAAACACTTTAAAAAGAAAAAAACAAACTTTCATAGCTTCATATGTTTTTAATTATGAAACTCTGTTTATATAACAGGCGTTCGAACATATATTTATCCAAATAGATCCACCTTTATATATAGGGGTCATAGTTTATAAGTACAACTAAACAATATGCATGCCCCATCTCCCAAGTTCCAACTTTGTTGTGTGTGTGTGTGTAATTATCATAACGTATATAGTACAGCATATGATACTATTTTATTTATTGGGAAAGAAAACTAAAATTATAATAGGTGTGAACTTCCCAGATAGAAACAAAAGGAATGGAGTGTCGTCACGACAAGAATAGGGCTCCATGTGCCTTTTGGCGTTATGCAATAGCTGCTTTTTTGACCCCATTTTTAGATTATAAAATAAAATATTAAGCCAACCACTAATCACCGATTATTAAAAAATTCAAACCCTAATTGAGATTTGAGAAGGTGCAAGGCTTATCCTGCAACCAAAAATCATGCAACTGGTTGTTTCCAATAGAGTAGAAGGGTACTCTAACTGATAAAAGTAACTCTTCTCTAGTTTTATGAATGCAAGTAAAGGAAAATTGTTATTATTTTCACGGTAGGCATAAATGTACACGAAATCTGATTCCAGTTTTCCATTGCTTCGAAGCACACCGGGAAAGGTTGTTCTTTGAACACAAAATATATATATATATATATATATATATATATATATATATATATATATATATATATATAGAAAAAGATTAATTATTTTAATGCTGTGGACAGTTACCTTCTCTCACTGATCTCGATAATAAATAAAGAAAAAGAAATGGTGTGCTTCCGAAATATATATGCAACAGACTATATATGGAAATGGTACACTTGCAAGGACGCTGGGTATGAGACATTAATAACTATTTATGCTTCCATCCTTGTGTTATTGTTTAAGAAAGCAACTTCTTTTCAAACAAAAAAAAAACTGGTATCTATATATTTTGAGATAAAAAAAAGGCATGCAATGGATCTTCTAGCCTAGATAGCAGGAAAAAGCTCAGTCAAAAAGGATTCATGCCGAGAAAGGGAAACGGCAAATCGAAGGCAGTGTGAGCATTTTGATTGGTTTGTGAAAAGGAGGTCCAAAACTAGACATTTTTGAAGGGGAAGAGAGAACAAACATTGCAAAGGAGAAAAATACACCCTTTTTTGAAAGGGACACACATATTTGGTTTGAAAAAGACACACGTAAAGTGCTTTCAAGGAACAGTTTCTTCTCGGATGCTTGAAGCATCTAAAACTTAAAACCTAAATCGGCACTCGTGTCTCCTTATCCATTCGGCTGAATCTTTGCCTCTAAAGTTTAAACACAGGAAAAAAAGTTTGCCGCACAAACATAAAAAGAGGGATGTTGATATAATGAAAATAATAATATTACATATAATATAATTAAGTTAGTCCATGGTGTTGATATTTATTGAAAATAAAAAAGAATCAGCGTCTGCAGGTTGCAATGCTAGATTCATGTTTGACTTGACCAATATTTTGTCCAGTTACGGAACTGAAAAAGCTATCAGTTACACATGCTGAAGATTCTACAAATCTTCATTTTAAGCAAATTGAGAATCCTTGGTCAGATTTAGCAAAGCAAACACAGGCAATGTGAACAATGATTGCATGTTTTTTATAGCAAAAGCGAAACGAGGGGTAAAGAGGAAGACGAAGATGGAGACGAAGGAAAAAAGGTAAAACAAAAAACAAAAAAACAAAATACCCGAAAAAAATATGCAAGGGCCTGAGCAGCAGCAAGACGTCCATTGTAGTTGGCAGCATCAATGGCGACTTGGTTGGCCAAAGCTTCAAGAAAAGGCTCAGGCAAGACCTCATTCATAGGACGTTGACGAGAGGAGGAAGGGCCTTCAAATTGAGCGGTTCTCCTCGTACTAGGGCCAGGGATATCAGGAGCAGCAACAACATCATATGGGGCTGAAGTTGATGATGACGATGATGACGAGGAAGAAGAAGAAGAAGAAGTAGAAGACATGAGTGAGTGAAGTGGGTGGTGGCTATAAAAGTGGGGAAGGAGGACCAGACCGGAAAGGAACAAGGACAAAAAGGTAGAAGATAAGGACACAAAGTGAGGGACCCAAAAGGAGATGTCTGGGAATTCTTGGTTATATCATATGTGTCTGTGTTTCCCTTTAGCTTCCGTTTATCTCACTTTTAAACCAAACCTCTCTCTCACACACACACACCCCTTTCTTATTGCCTTTTTCTTTCTTTCTTTTTTTCTTTTTTTTTTTCTTTTCTTTCTACCATAAATAAAACAATTATTCCAAATAAATGTAATATATTATTTACACTATCTCCTTCCCCTAGCTGGTCCTTTTTACATTAATGATATTTATTTGTGTTTTCTGGAGATGTTCCCGTGCTGCAATGCAGGGACTGCTTTGGGCTGGGTTTCAATCCAGCTATGGCAACTCCACTGGTACCATTGTCTTCAGGTGTTTTCAAACATACTTAAAATGCTACGTGGTGGTGGTCCTCCTCAAACCCTCTTCTTCTCTATCTTTATATATATATATATATATATATATATATATATATATATATATATATATATATATATATATATATATATATATATATATATATATATATATATATATATATATATATATATATATATATATATCTGTGTGTGTGTGTGTGTATTTTCCTCTTCTTCTACTTTGTCTGAAGTGGATTTTTCGATTGCTGAAATTAATTTATTTATTACTTTTAAGGACACTTTTTCATTGGTCAATTTTATTGTTTTTAAACTAGACTTGGCGACTGTCTAGATTAATTCATTTTCAAATACTTTATGATTAAATTATCATGTGAGAGAGAGTATGGAGGTGGTTTTGTTTTATCCATGTAGATTTAAATAATAATTGAATTGAACTGTTCCACTATTATTTGTTTTTCTTTTGCCTGCTCATAACACAACCACACTTTGCTTTTCTAAATCATAAAATAATTATCGTGTCATATTTTGTCTGCAACTAAATTTATTTTAAATGAGATGTTTGGATAAGTTTGATGACTGGTATATGTAAATAGGTTATTTTTATTTGTTTTGTTTAGTGTAGAAGAAACTGGTTGAGATGACTCGTTTTTACTCCTTAAACTAAAAAATGTCGTCCTTTTTTAGCCTTGGGCTGAGTTTAAAGTAGATTAACAGGATATAATTGAAATTCAATCATGTGTTAGAATGACATTGGATTAAACTTTTGCATGTTTCTATGAGATTTAGTATAATTTTAGTTGTAATGATTTAATGTTTATTTATATTTTTTTATTCTTAATAAGGTCTCTATATTTTTTAGAACAAAAAAATTATGTGATTTTATGTTAAATTAATGTTAATATTGTTTAAAGGATAATAAATTTATAGGTATTAATATTACTTAGGGATAGAAAACAAAAAGAGAGAATAAATCTCAATTCATTACTGTTTAAACGATATTAATTATGAGTGACAAAACAAGCCAACCTAGATTGTATAAGTTTGATTGAGTTGGATTGGGCTGGTCCACCACTTAATAAAGAATTGACTTTTACAACTCGAGTCATTGAGCGGTGTTGCTCCCTCCACCACCCCCAAGTACTTTTGCACCTCTCCACTGTTTTCTTTTATTCCAAAAATACTTTGCACCTTTCCACTATTTTCTTTTATTTCAAAAATACCCTACACCTCCCCACTATCCTTAACAATCTTTCTCTTTCTCTCTCTGCATTAATGGAGCATTATCTTTCTCTTTCTGTCTCTACATTAATGGAGCATTTAAACTTGTGCTATATTGCAAAATATAAAATTGAGAGGAAACTTCAATATTAGTGTTTCTACCACTTCCATTTTATATAAACTTAAAGGTTAGATACAAATACAAAATAATAAACATAATAATATTAATAGTAAATAATATATTATTATTATTATATACTAACTTTATAATGACCAAAGAACTAAATAAATACCAAATCTTTAACAAATAATTTTTCTTTTATATTTTAAGTATTTAATAATATTTTTATATTATTTATCTAATAAATTAAATACTTTATTCAAGTTATTTGAGTCAAACATGTCGGTAAGTTAAAACATAATATAATGTTAAAAATTATAGATATTAAATGTAAAAAAGACACACATATATATAAACATTTTTCTAGAAATTTAGAACAAAATTTTACCATTTATTAAGTTATTTGAAGAAAAAAAAATATATTGAACAATGAAAATAAGATTGAATCAAGCTTATTTAAGGAAAAGTGTAAATAAAATTTTGCAATATATCACAAGTTTAAATCTCAACCATGTGAATGTTCCATTAATGTGGAGAGAGAAAGAGAAAGATTATTGAACATAGTGGGGAGGTGTAGGATAATTTTGGAATAAAAGAAAATATTAGGGAGGTGTAGAGTATTTTTGGAATAAAAGAAAATAGTGAGGAGGTGTAGGAGCACTTGGGGTGGTGGAGGGAGCAACACCCTTCATTGAGTTATCGAACTGTTGGGCTAATCGGCCTATTGGGCTGACTGTCAAACATACTACCAAGTTAATGCCGGTGTCTGATCCCAGATGAGTTGTTGGTATGTCTGGTTGCATTTGATTGATTTGTCACTTATTTTATTACACATCATGTCTGTATTTGACTTATTTGTCACTTATTTTATTATAACATTCTGTCTACATTTGACTGATTTGTCACTTATTTTATTACAATATTCTGTCTGCATTTGACTCATTTGTCACTTATTTTATTAAAACATTTTGTCTGCATTTGACTGGTTTGTCACTTATTTTATTATAACATTCTGCATTTGAATTTTTCATAATATATCAAAACATATTCATACATTAAATATTTTTTTTAGACAATTTATTCAATCACTACAATACTAAATTTTAAAAATTAACAATCATCTTCGTCTTAATTTTTAAGTTCAATGTTCATCATTCCCCTTTTCAAGATTATTAGGTACATATTAGAAGAACTTCCTTCCACCACTCTTTCATCTTCCTCAATATCACCATCTAAATCATGAAACACATGCTTAGAGGTGAAAGTACAAATTATTACTTTAACATTCTTTTGGCTATAAATAACTCTTATACTTATTCAAAATCCTTTAACCTGTACTCAAAATAGATTCAATTACAACTGTCAAACTGGTCAGGCTAGCTTGTCGGAGTGACGAGTTTTTCACATTAGGTTTTTTTAACAATATTAATTGTAATAGTAATAGAAATAAGAAAGTCAAATAATATAAAAAGATAATAAAAATTATTTACATATATTAAATTTTAAGATTCTATATCAAAGTAATATATATTTCAAAAGTGATTAGTCTGTCCTCTTTCATTCTATTTATACATATATATGTATAT
Organism: Vigna umbellata; assembly: GCF_029865625.1. Lineage (NCBI taxonomy): Eukaryota > Viridiplantae > Streptophyta > Magnoliopsida > Fabales > Fabaceae > Vigna > Vigna umbellata. The sequence goes on from NC_142166.1 coordinate 1,562,263, forward strand.
GTGTGCCAAATAAAGCATATAAATCCGATTGAATCCAATGCATTGTATTGTGATCATTGAGGGAAAGGAGACACCAGTCTCCAGTGAACATTGCCTTTTTCCCTGAATGTTTCGAAGCAGAGAAAATCTTTGATGGTCAGAGCAATAATCGCAAAAACAAAAGTGAGCGTGAATTCACTGTCCCTCATTTTTGTGCCACTATTATGACCCTTCATAATCCACTCTCTACACTATACAATCTATACCCACAAAACAAAAAGTTATATTTTCCAATCATTTTTCCATCTTTTTTTCACCTGTTCATCTTGCAAGCACATGCACAACAGCCAAAAGATCAACAACCTTTATCTTTGTTCGATCGAGAAAACGACCCTTTGAGTTTTCTTAAACAAAGGTTTCCAAATTTATGGTAATGCTCCTAATTTTTTCTGTACCTTATTTACTTGTGTTCATCAGATAAGGTTTCAATTGAATGTTACTATATAACCTTTAGAATGAAAAAAGTGTTGGACCTTTTTACTTATTCAAGTCCGTTATTGGACCCAGTCTCTTCCCTTTTACATCATTACAAAATCTTCGTGAAGTCAAGATTCTAATCTTATCACCTTTACCTTTTATTCTTTGAAACTTTTGAATAGAATAACATCTTTATCCTCTGCTCTTTGTCCCCTTCGATTTTCTATTCAAGGAGAAATATTATTTCTAGCTTCCATTCCCAACTGCAAAAAATTTACGTTTTTTATTTAGTTTAAGGTCGGTGAAAAAATTTTCATGGATCACTAAAGAAATGCACATGAATGAAAATGCACATAAAAAAAATAAAATTTATGTTATAGTCATTGTAATCAATTTCACATCCTTCTTCCACATAACATGAGAAAAAGAATCTAATTTGCTAGCTAATTCTAGGAAATTTTTTTCTGACTATCTTTCTTTAGATGTAATGAAAATATTAACTGGAAGATAAATCCGAACAACCTAATTTTTTGAAAAGTTTCGGTTATTATACAAAATTTAATAATAAGTAAAATTTATGAATCAGATAAATGTGCCTAAATTAGTGTATTTTTTAAAATTACTTTATTAATCCATAGAAATCGTTTTGTTTAGTTTCTCTAATGTAACAAAAACACGTATAAAACATAATGTTTTCGTTATTTTTTTTAACTGAATTGTAGACACATATATATTGAATCTATAAAAAAAGGAAAATGACACTTGAACAACCATTTTTGACAACATTTAGACACGCGCACACGTGTCAAAATCTGAGTGGTCCAGTTGGAAAAATTAAATGAAAATGGACCACTCAGATTTTGACACGTGTGCGCATGTCTAAATGTTGTCAAAAATGGTTGTTCAAATATCATTTTCCATAAAAAAATCCAATAGTCTAAAATAACTTTTCCAAAGTGAGATACTTGATTCAATGTTCTATGCTCACCTTTTGTCCCTTTTGTCCCGATGTATTGGCAAATTGGAAGAATGGAACTCATTTGCATACAATCACGAATCTTCTTCCACATTATCGTATTTAAATTTTTCGTAGATATATATCAATTCTTTTTTATTTGTTTGTCGAGACAAATCTTGTACCACTTTATATTACAAACAATAATTTTATGAGAATAATATTAAATATAGTTAAGTTAATAAATTTTATATGTCATTAGACTTTGATAGTTATTTTACTTATATTTGTATTTAAATTTAGAGATAAAGGTTATTTTATTTTGCATTGATTCAAGCCTCAAAATTATTAATAAGTATATTTTCTAATATACCTTTTAAGCATGTAATCTTATATTAGTTGAATTTATAAATAGTATTAATTTATTTTACATTGATTTAAACCTCAAAATTATTAATCAGTGAATTATTCTTCTCACTCGTTATTTTTGTTCATTTTGATTCTTTTATTGTTTTTTTTGTTTAATTTAACTTTTCAAATTTTAAATTTTTTTTAATTTAATTATTTCTGCTAAGTTAGCGTCGGCTTTCCTACATATCACCTGTTAATTTGTAAAATTTATAACTTTTTTTAAAATGTTTTTAATTTAAAAAATATATATAAACGGTCACGTAAATCATGATCATATCACAACAAATTATGTTTTTTAACTAAAAAGTAAAAAATAATAATAAAAACTTCACATTCCCATATTATATATTTACGAACACAATGTTAACATCAACTTTACATAAATAATCAAATTAATTTTTTTTTAAATTAAAAACTAAAGAAAACCTAAAAATAATAAATAAACCAAAATGAACCAAACCAAGAAGACTAAATTACAAATTAAATCTTACAAATTTCACTAACAAATATTTATTAACCAATAATTCCATCAACTATTCAAATTTCGATGTATTTGAAAATTTTATTTTTATAGATAATCAGTCATGGTCAACAAATTTTATTTTACTTATTAAAAAAAATTATCGATAATTAATACAATTGTAGTAGTGTAACTCAAGTCCAAACAATATTTTCATCTTTCCCTTCCAAATTCATACACGCATGCCTAGGATAGTCTCGCTTATCTTATACCTTTGTCTTAAGAAACTTCTAGCTAAGAAGAACATATCCAGCACTGATTAGCTTCGAGGTAAACCATTTAATTGAAATTATTCCTGAGTTCTTCCGTTACTTATAATCAAGGTTTTTTTTTAAAAAATAAGATTATTAGATATAAAGGTAGAACAAAAATATAAAGAAAGAAGGATTGCATGCAGGTTGTGAAGGAGAGGATGAAAATGAAGTCATTCTTTAACATTTTAACAGAATATTTTGTCAATTTTACATTTTTACATCAATTTTAATTTTTTTTAAATGTTACCATCGTATCTAATCCACATTTTTTCTATTTTATTTATGTTGACGAGAATATATATTTTTTGTAACATCTCAAAAATATAGCTGCAAACTATATTCAAGATTACTTACATTTACAATAAAAATAGAACAACTATAGAAAATAAATTTTAACTTACAGTTATCCTAAAATAACCATAAATTAAAAACTTTACAGAAACCCACACTGATACAATCCAAAAGGGCAGACCGATCGATTATACAAGAAGTGTATTAACCGAGCGGTCCTATACTAAATACCAAAACAAAGTCAAGACCGAACGGTCTTACTCTTAGCAGAGACCATCCTCTTTTGTCAGCGCCTGCTTCAGAGAAGCTTCTGCACCCTCTGCTGACACCTACAGGGTGATCATCGCAAAGACAAGGACGACCAAACAGACAACATGACAAGACAGGAAAATAAGGGTAAGCTAGTGTAATTTAATTAACTATGTAAACAGATAACTCACATAAATTTGATAAAAATCAATAAGTTCATCATGCAACAAACAATCATACATTTCCAACCATAATCATACAATAATGCACGTAATGATTGTTCACTTTACTCTGAGTGTCCGGACTGTATGAATTATGTAGCTACGACGTTCTTGCACTCGTGGAAAGGTAATATGGAAAATCATCAGAATTACCATAGTTGGAAACCCAAGCCGTCCACACGAGGTTACCCTTCATCCCTCACTGTAACTGGAAACCTAAGTCTACACATGAGTTTAGTCTGATAGCTGGAACCCCAAGCTATACGCAATCAGGCCTCTTGCTATTCTCACCACATGCGCCATCATTCTCTACTTGAGACTCGGTGACCATTAAAATGTCAGGATGAACGACAATTTAGTATGACCATATTCATACTTTACAATTCCATAATCATTTTTGAGATATTCCTCCTTGGAACTAGGGATGGCAACGGTTCGAGTTGGACATGGATAGTGTCTACCCGCAACCCGACCCCACAAAAAAAAATCCACCTGTTACCTGACCCACTACCCGCACGGATATCCGCTTAAAAAATACCCACGGATATCCATGGATACCCGCAAATATTTAAAAAAATATATTTTTATAAAATATTATAATAAAATTATAAAAAATATATAAAATATAATATATATTAAATTAAATATAAATTAAAATTTAATTTTAATTGTATTTAACCTTATAAAATATAAATTAATGTTAATTTTAATTAAATTTAACTTAATAAAATATAAATTAAATTTTTATTTTTATTTTTCGAGGGTAGCGGATATCCACGGGTACAGATAGTATAATACTCGCATCTGACCCGTTTATAAGCGGGTATTAAAAACCCCGCTACCCGCAATCTGCGGGTAGTAAATATCCATGGTTACCAACTATCCGTCGCGGATTTTATCCTCGGAAATCCGCGAGCGCGAATTTTTTTGTCATCCCTACTTGGAACACTCGTTCATATCCATATAATACAAATCACATCATACTTCTTCATATCCATACTATTCCATTCATATCACATTTAAGTATAATCAAACTCATCAGTAAAACAACCAACATTCTTGAATACAACCGAACGGGAGAAACTTTCCCTACATACTAACATGACCGAAAGGTCATTTAAGAGCAAGACTTAAGCATGAGCGTAACACAGTTTTAGGACCGAATACTAGAACAACCGAAAACTATAGTTAAATTGAACGTTTTCACCTTATGCCGAACATTATCGGCTTAGACCGAACACTCTGTGACTGGTGGAGACTGAACGGTTACTCACTTCCCAAAGGATAGGACTGAACAGTTCATACAGATAAGACTAAAGAAGTGGTCGTACACTATTTAGGACCGACCACTAAGAGAGACCGGAAGATCGTTAACAGGTAAGGCACATCAGAAGTCGAACGTAGTTAAGACCGAACACAAATACCAAACCGAGTACCAGTGCAAGACCGAGCACTTTCCAGACTGAGTGCTAGCACAAGACCGAGCACTACCAAGATCAAGTGCCAGAACAAGACCGAGCACTATATCAAACGAGCGTTGGTCCAAGACCAAGCACTTACCAAGAACGAGCGCTAGTACAAGACTGAGCACTACCAAGACAGTACATGACCGAGCGATATCGCTAGCATAACGGCTAGTACAAGACCGAGTGCTTAGTGCATCACCGAGCACTACTAAGACCGAGCGGTAGTACAGAATAAGCACTACCGAGACCGAACGCTACTAAGGCCGAAAGATCATGAACTGGGAGGATTTCAAAGAAACCGAACCCAATTAATAACCGAACACAGAAGAAGGCCGAATGGTCAACACTAACCATTTCAGCATTCTGCATAATTCTGCAAAACTTCTGCAGAATTATGAAAAGCACCCAACATGACCATTTCTAAACACTTTGGCTAACTTCAAACCCTCACAACTTGAATTGTATATCGATACACACCTAATTTGATATACTTAAACTTCAATAACACTAATCTAAAGAGTTTCATGACATATTTCTCCTTAAAATACACAAAAATAAGAACCCAAGAACCCAAGGTCAGATTTCTCACTTCCCATAACCTACCGAAGAACTTAAAGACTCTAACCAATCTAACTAAACATGCTCAGACACAATTCATTATCAAATTTCATTTTTAGCTTCAACTTCTCAATTCCTCATATTCACTTTCTTCAACCAAGTAACAACCGAACACCATTTCAGCAAAAAAAAAATGAAACAGTTCACAGCATCTCGATCATACATACAAATCAACAACCCAATCTTTCAATCATACATGCATCACTTAAACAATCAATTCCAATACAGAAAACGTTAATTAAATTACTAACTTTCCTCACCTCAAACAGACCGAACATCTTCTATCCTCCAGAAATTTGTGCCCAATTTCAAAAATTCTATAAACACTTAAAGCTCACCGATTGATGTGAAAAGTTCAACCAAAGGACCAGAAATGTGATCAAAATTGGGAAAAGAACACTGATGAACACATGCAACCAGAAACTTGGCTTGCATGTGTTTAAAAGTTATAGAATCTAACAATAATCTAAGAAAACAAGACTTACCAACTCTAAACCAGACTTTGATCGGTGGAGATTGAAGATCTTGACTCCCAAATTACTTAGATGGTGGCTGTTTGAGGGAAAGATGAAAGGAGATAAAGAATTTCTAGAAAAAAGAAGGAAAAAAGGTAGTAGAGGTTTGAGTTTTTAGAGAGATGTAGCTTTCTGAGAAAATGAGATGAGCTGTGATTTGAAAAATTCTTTAAAATGTTAAATCTCTTTTGATTAAGACATCTGTCCCTCTCTTTCATGTGTCATTTTCAGGGTTTTACATTTTTTAAATAAAAATAGTTTATTTTTTATATAATATTTAATTGAATAAAAAAATGTTATAAAATTGAAGGTGGCTAAAAAAAGAAAAGGTAATGGTATATAACCTGGCTGGCGAGACAGTGTAACATATTTTAGGTTATCCGGTTGATATATTTGTTGATTACTATTGGGAGTATCGAATTGAAAAGAATAAAACCCCAAAAACAAAAGGTACACAATGGAAAATAGTGAAAGTAACAGGGAAAGTACGTCAGAAAGTTACAATTCAAGCAGCTTTAGATCCTACATAAATCTTCAGGTAAAGCATACGTACACTATACGTACCGTAGCATACCAGTATCTGTACTAAAACTGTATAAATATTAATATCAGTGGGATTTGATACTAAAATCACATTATTTTTGTTTCTTTCTTTTTTTACACCAAATGAGAATTTTTTTAATACTTTGTATTTATTATCTTTCTTTTTTCATTCAAAAGAAGAACAAACCTCTGTATTATCATCTACAAATATTATTATGAAAATATATTTGGTTTTAAAGGAATGTGAAGAATGTTGTATGATTTATGTAGTCGATGTCTAATGGAATAAAATGTCGCTGTAATGTTTTATTTATTAAATACTCGAACTTTAGAATTGATATTGATATGTATAAATAACATGCGTAATAAAATATTTATATATATATATATATATATATATATATATATATATATATATATATATATATAACTCACAATAAAAAAATATATAGATATTACTTGCAATAATCGAATCGAATTGAACTCAGTGATTACAGTGGTTCAATTAGAAATTGAAATCCTCAAACTAGTATGTTTCTTTTAAATTCTAAGGTTTTATTTCATTGTATAAATATTAACCTTTTATTTTGTTATACATTTTTTTTTTGTTTTAATAATCAAATTGAACTTATAAGTTTTACTGGTGCAATTGTAAATCGATTTTCTGGATAGTTCTTTTTTTCTAAGATTTTCTTGTATTATACAAACATCATTAACCTTTTATTTTATCCTACCAGTGTTTTTCTTTTTTATTCTACAATTTTATTTCATTTGGAAAAGAAAGGAAACAAGAAAAAAAAAACAAAAGAAGATGGAAGATGAAAAAAATATTTTAGTAAAAATAGAAAATAAATATATTACTATTGTTATTATCTTGCTTGTTTAAAATATATATAATCATACAAGTGGCGATAATAAAAACTACAATTTTATAAATATAAAAGCAAATGTTAGATAAGTATTCTGCGTATAACTTTTATCACTTATTATACTTTTTAAGTGATTTATACATGATTGTGAGTTTATGCAATAAATCAAGTGATGGTATGCATCTCAAAACTAATGTTAATTTAAAAATAAAATAAAATTGGCATTTGTACCATATGATCGGGCGGTCTCCATTGATCACAAGAAAGACATGACCAGACGACCGTTTACGAGACAAATTGACCGGTTCGGACGGTCGACCTCATAAGCGTAAATGGTTGATTATTAGGGGATTAAGGTAAATCACGATTATGCCTACTGGAACAAGATTTGGGCAAGATTAAAACATGGCTAATCTCGGACCCATGTCAGAAAACTATAAATGTAAGTCAAAGGCAACAGGTAGGCAGGGACAATTACTGTGTATTTATTACTGTCATTATTGTATTGCATACTGAACAGTTCAACTACTGACTTGAGACAGAAAGAGCAAGACCAGACGGCGAGGAAGGACAAATTATGAAAGTGTTTAGTGACTCAGCCTATAACCGAAATTAACATTTAAATGTTAGATTTTTAGATTCAACCAAAGAGTAGATTGAACTATTTGTTGCTCCAGGGCATGAACAAGAATTCTTGATCTGTTCTGAAAAAATATCACTTGAGTGGGATTTATTCCCTTAATTCACATATATCTATTTATAATTCATATAGATACTTTGAAATGTTGTTGTATGTATGTGTCCAAATGTATAAGCCAGATTATTATATTGATGAATATGAATGTAGACATGACGATGATTCATTAAAACTACAAGTAAGACATATAAATGATAAGATTAATGTTCAACATGAGAGTCACGGAAATTGAATTGATTATGAACTAGTTTTATTGGATTAATATATTAACAAATTTCCTTAATTTTATTGAATTGATGTGATTAACAAATTTCTTTAGCAGTAATTTGATACAAAGAAAAAATAAAATAATATAATAATTTTATATGTTATATTCAAAATAATATCATGGAAACCCAGTGAATGTAATCTATTATAATAAACTATTAATTATAGAGGTAAACTTTAAAAGTTTAGTATGTTTTTTATGTAAAGGTATTGCATGTTTTATAAGGTTGATAAAAAATAAACAATCACAGTCCAATGTGAAAATTTTGTATTGTTTTTCTTTTGTTGATTATTTTAGAAGACTGGTTATATTTTCTGTGAAAATGCAAATATTTTCAAGATAATTATCATAGATATTATGCATAGAGATATAACTATTAATATTTATAGTGATTATTAATATTAATTTAGTTAAAGTACTTTTGATTACATGAGGTATTGGTGAATGTTAAAATGTAGAGGTTTAATTATTTTGAATGAAAGAGAAATATAATTAAAAAAATGTCGCTTATTTGATAGTTTGTGATTGGTATTTTTTAAATATACGTATCAATAAAATTGATATTTAATTTATTATTAAAATATTGTTAAAAAAAGTTGTTAAAATATATAAATCCTAATTATAAAGAGAGCATTAGATCTGGAATCACGGGTGTGGAAAGTAAAAAAGCATTATTTGTTTATTTTGTGAATGAAAAGTTTATTATTGGGTGGAAAGGAAAGTACGATATTGGATAGAGTCGAGTGCAGTCATGTGTAAAAAGTGTTTATCTTTTTATGTGGCCATCAAATCGTTGTTTGATTTGAAAAGAATCAAAATATGATCACTGGAGTTTTGACCACCGAATCAGAAATGCTTCTCGTGATGCTGAGACCACCTTCCATAGTCATGGGAGATCCAACCTGGAACCAACTCTCCCAAACATAATAAACAAATTTAACTATTTCCAATATTTTTTTAAATTAATTTTCATTATTGATTAATGATTCAGTTCTTATATCCAAATTCCAACCAAATTGTCCATTTATTTCCTAACTAATATTATTTTCCTGTACACTCCATTTGTATTTTACTTATATATTAAAAAAATCATAGTAGATTATTTCGTAAAGGTAAAATTCATATACAATACATAACGGTGAAATTCAGTTTCTGCACCTTATCAAACGCACTTCTAAAGTATGCATCTAAGCTTATTCATGTATCCAAAACATTAACAGTAGAAATTCATAATCAAATGTAAGTCAAAAGAAAAACACTACAAGAAATTCATAATTAAATAATTTCCTTATTCACCTATCTCTATGCACACATATGTATGAATTACCACGTCCACGAATATATATCTTTAAGGATATTTTTTAAAATTATCTAATGTTTTTTTTTTTATAAAAAGCCTACATTAAACATATTTTATCAAACATTTAACACCTTAAATATAGACTAAGGGTGAATTTAAAGTATAATCATATCTATATTATTCAATTTAGTCGTTCAAAACTCAACTTATGCTATAACAATTCAATTTAGTTTAATGACTTAGATAATTAATGAAGTTAAACAATTTTTATTACATCATAAATATTTGTTCAATATCTACTTTCTTCCATAATTGACATATCATTAAATTTCTTGTACTTAGAAATTTTTTGTTTAAGAAAAGAATTAAATAATAAAGACATTGAACACCTAGAAGTTCTTAAAAATTGTTTAATTGGAACAATTCTTCAGACGAGTGACCATAATTTAAGACATATAAGATTCAAACATATGAAAGTCTTAGAAAAAATATATATATCAAAATGAAAGAAAGATAAAGTAGGAGGTAAGATAACGAAAATTAATTATTTCATTTTTTGTTTTACTCTCATTGTTTTAGTATTTATACGGTATTAATTTTAAACAGTTGACCTAGTCTTATAGTTGAGTTGTGTCTACTAATAAAAAGATAAATATAAACTTACTAATATTTTATTGGGTTGAAAAATGGGTTTGTCATAATTTGATCCAACTGGAATCATAAAAACCCTTAATTTTATAAGATGACATAAGTGCACATAAGACTATATAGTAATTTAAAAATGATAATTAAATTAATTTTATATTTCATCTTTAGTCTAACAAATTGCATGCTTAAGTTACGATAATGTATGTGGTCTACTTAAGTAATGTAAATAAAGTACTGAATTCGATTTGTTGGAATACAAAAAGAAGTTACGAGAATAAGTTTGGTATTAAATTTTAATTTCACTTATAATATATGAGAAGACATGTTTTCAAAATCAGAACCTTCATTATAAAATTATAAAATGAAAATAATAGACTACTGTCGTATTACTTTTTGAGTTTTTAGAATGAATATGATATTTTAGAGTTGATTTTTTTTATATAACTTCAAATTAAACTTATATCATAATTATCTTATTTTTTTGAGCATAGTGAAGTTTGTATTCTTAAATATGTTTTTTAAATATACATATATATATATATATATATATATATATATTTTATTGTATTTTATACATATTAAAAATAAATTTTATTGTAAAATAAATAATAATAAAACTATTTAAACTTAACAAACTTGTCTTCTATCTGATGGGATGTTTCAAATATTTAACTTATTTTTTATTTGTTGGGAGACGATAAATGTTGAGCAACTAAATCTTAACTGTATAGAGTCAATGAGAATAATTTCTTTTCAAATAAGCATACTAGTTATCACATATTTTTAAAAAAAAAAACATGAGATAAAATAAAAATTCTGTAATTATTAAAATATAAAAATATCTCTTTTATGACAAAAGAAACATAAAAAAGAAATTAACAATAAAATTGATTAAGGACTACAAAATTAAATATTACCGATTCAAATATAAAAAGACACATAAAACAATAGTAACTGTATTTCTGTGCAACTGTATGTAGGCATGTCTCCTACCTAATACTTCATAAAATAAATGAATAATTGATTAGGAAAAGTGAGCAAAACTAAGTCTCACAAACATAAAGGAAAGAGGATGTTTTGTGTTATAAGGAAGTGTGCATAATTGTTCAAACATAAGTGGAACCTATAAATGTGAATCATCATATCTTTGCTTCTTTGTGTTTAAACAACTTCACAATCTCCATCTAATTTTATTATATGCCTCCAAACCACTATCTAATATGTTGATAAACTCATTCCACTTTGTTAATTTATTTTATTATCTTATTTTAATTATAAAAATATACTTTATTTTGTAATCTATATAAAAACCATGCAAGTCAAACAGGAAAAAAATGCATATTTTAAACTCATCTCTTATATCACTAATGATAATTTATTTTTATTATGTAATCATTAAATAAGATTACAATTTCACGTTGAAAGACATAAATATTTCAAAATGTCACAATATTCTAAACCAAATAAACTAACGAGGTTACACGTTACTAGTTAATAATTCTCTTTACTATTATGTATGATTATGTATGATGTTAGTTAACATTTGTTAGTTTACTTGTAATTGTATTAATATTACATAGAAATAATTTGATTAAGCTTTTGTAAAAAAAAAAATTGTAATGCTGAGTTCTTTTTTAATATTTTTTTTATTATAGAATAGATTAAGATGTACAGGAGATAAAGAAAAGAAATCTAATATGTTTTTTTAATTGCTTATGATTAAAAAATATTAAAAAAACTACTATTTAATTAATTAATTAATTTAAATTTACATATTAATAAATAATAATCTTATGTTCATTACATGGAGAAAGAAACACAGACCATTAAATATATACTACATACTGACAGTCAAAATTATCTTCAGTTGTCATAAGATTGAACTGTAGACCTCTTAGTTAGAATTTGAACTTTAAAATTTTATATTTGGGATGACATTTTCTTTCTATTTTGTCATTCTCTCTGATTTTTAATATAAAATATCATTTAAAAGGAATTGATATTAACTTTTATAAAACATTAACTTTTTTATCTACTTTTATTAATTCCTCTAATATATGTACTTTGTAGTTGTTTTAGAAAAAAATAACCGTTAGTAATATTTTTCTAATAATGTGATTAACAATATTTGTTAAAAAATGAATAAAACCAATTCTTTTACAGTGTTTATAATTTTTTTATTGCTAATAAAAATAAATAAAAAGAACATACAAACTATAACATTGTTTTAAGATGTCTCAAAATTTGATTTTTTTAATATAAAATATAGTTTAACCTTTGTGCTTAATAGAAATAATAATCACTTTTAGTGAAAGTAAAATTAGAAATATATCAAAATTGAATTTTAAGACAATTGATCTAAAAGTAGACTAGGAGTGCATAGAAATGTGTTGTTTATATTATATTATAAATAGAAAGCATGAAGAGATTTCTTTTATGTATATGTATATAGATATATTGTAGGAGATAAGAAAAGAAAAAGTGATTAGAATATAATTATTAAATAAAAGAAAAGAGTATTTAATGTAGAGGTAACATTGAGCTGTCTCCTGTATGAATAAATTAAATGCTGAGATGGGTTGGTGGGTGTTAGAGGTGTGAGTGGTGGTGGAAGAGGTGAGAGGCAAATGGTAAAGATGAAGAAGAGAGAATGGTGATCAGAAGAAGAGGAACATTTATGTCCAAAAAAACGCAGGCATGCAAGATTCTGGTCTTAAATTCTTAATCACGTGGGCAAACAGAACAACACCACTCTTCTTCTTTCTTGTTGTTGTTTGTTTCCATGGAAATTTAAAACATTAAAGAGAGAGAAAAAGAAACATAACATGTAATACATAGATGTCTTGAAGGGAGTGCCATGGTGAGGCAATGGAAGCCATGGATAGCAGAAAGGAAAGCAGAACTGGGTGGCTGGCAAGCAGCTATGCCTATGGCAGAAGAAGGCAGGCAAAAGCAGCTGCAACAACAGCAGAAGGAGAGACTAGGCACTAGAGAGCAGTAGTAGAGCTGTCAGCTTCTGTCTCTTTTTCTCTCCCTTCTTCATATCATCATCTTCTCAAAAATCAATTCTCATTTTAATAACCAAACTTTTTCTTTATTTAATGCTTTAAAATAGGTCAAATATATTTTTTATTTTTTAAACTTCATTTATGTCTTTTATACCTTTTAGTGTTGAAATTTTAAGAGTAAATAGATATATGTTAAAAAGTAAGTCTAAATCAATTTTAAAATTGATTTTTAAGATAAGACTTATACTTATATTTATTTTATGTTCAATTAATATGAAACTCTTGTATAAAATTAAAGATTAATAGATAATTTGATAGTAAATATAACAATAAACCTAAAAAACACTCAAATTTATTATGATATCATATTAAAAAATAAATTTTAAATTTATTTCAATCTTATAAAGTTTATTATAGATTCACATATCAAATTACATTTTAAATTAAAGTTTAAATTATTTATATCATTTAAAAAACAATATCATTAAATTAAAATAAATATATTTATTATTTTTAAAATTCAAAAATATAAATATATCAGAACTTTGAATAACTAATCTTACTTTTATGTTTAAATATAAGGAATAAAACTATATCTTATCATAACAGGTTCATGCATTTGTGTATTAAGCATGGACAAAAAGTTCTACCCGAGACACTTATCTTTATTGTGTCTACACAGGAGAAACCTTTAACTTACAAAAAGGCTACATGACAAAACCACTTTTAAAGTATTATCTGTAAATGAAAATTTTAAGATTTATTTCAGCCTTGTATATGAATGTAAAGTATCAAATGTTTTCATAACCACATAGTCATTTTCATCAGTTCTACGCACAATGATAAGTTTTTGTCATTTAGTGGTAATAGCCTAGCTAAAACTAGAATATTGTTGTACTATGATTTTCTCTAAGTTACGTGAACAACACTCTTTTATTTTGTCATCAGTTTATTAGTCAATGTAGTGATAGTAGCATACCCAAGACTTTAATATATATATATATATATATATATATATATATATATATATATATATATATATATATATATATATATATATATATATATATATATAAACATGGCATAAAATAGAGTAAGCACTACAACTTCTACATGGTACACGGAAACACAGCACTACTTTTTTGTTTTTTCAAGAATAAAATAATTTAAAAATATTAGACAGGATTAAACTATGTTTCATTAATTATATTGATGAATTTCATTAAAGTAAAATTGTTGATAATAAAAAGAAATATTAATATTTGATTATGAAGTAGAAAAGAAATAGAGATGATTGTACTGTTGGGTTTAAAAAGTTATAATCTTTGTACTTAAGAAGAAAGTATTAATTGGGAGGGAAATTTATAGTACTGGTTTGTTGTTAGGAAGAGCAAAAATGACAGTTACATAAATTGTTGATACTATTGAATTGAATTCATGTTACAGGTTAAGGTACATCAAGTACAATGTTTACATGCACTATGAACATTCAAAATCAGAACAGACTACAGACCAACACAGATATCATATTGCAGTCCATTCACAGAGAAAAGCTGAAGTCAAAGTAGAAATGGTCAAAGGAAAAAGGTTTAGTGCGGTCACTCAACCTCAAAATATATTATCTTTCCTTTTCGATATTTTTAATTTTAAATCAATTTTATACTTTTAATTCAATTTTCAATAAACAATTATTTTGCTGCTTTTTATATATATATTTTATTTAAGATGAGAATTGCATTGCTTAGTAGTACCACCAACACCTGTTCTTATTCACATCTCTTCCTTAATTGAATCTGTCTTATACAGTAAAATGGACAAAATAAAAACATGTATGCAGAAAATTTCAGATAATGAAATTAAATGAAAGAAAAGAAAATAACTAAACGAAAGTATACAGTTTTTGTTCAAAATTATTGATGAAGTAAAAAATCAATAGAGAAGAAACTGTTTCAATTTCTTTGATTTTCATTGTAAGTTTAAAGTAATTAATTTTTGGTCCTAAGATCTTTTTTTCTTGTTTATCAGATGTCACTCCTTCTCAGTGAATAAGGTTGTCACTGCTACACTCCGACATTGATCACCATGTCTTTTTTTTCTTTTGCAGTGGTGTGACACATAATAGTGTAGTTCTTCGTGCAATCCATTATGACTAAACATTCTAGTAATATTTGGGGAACGGTGAATGTTATTACGTTGTTATAGAATTGTATTCTAGACACATTTAGATATATCAATATCATATATTATACTTTAGAAAAAAAAATCATAAGAGGGTGTTATACCATATGAAATATTAGATACATATGATTTGTGTTAATATGATCTGTTAAATGAATTAATACAATTCACATTTTAATTTTTTTTAATATACAATAAATATAACTAAATTAATATAATTAGTTCAAGAAAAAAAAAATTTCATTTCACATTAACAAAACTTTTATTATCGTAGAATCTTTCACTCTAAGTGATAAAACGATCAACTTTATCATTTGTTTAGTGATAAATTTGATATTTGGATTACTTAATTACAAAATAATATATTATAATCATTTTAACATTTTTTATTTAATCTATAAAACATTAATTTGAAATTGAAAAAGAATAGGACAACTTTGATATCAAAGCCTACTTTCTCAAGAAACATATATCCGATAAAAGATTATTCTCATAAATAAGATGTTCCACAAATTTTATAAAACTCAATCAGTTTTTTTCTAAATGTAAATGCTATATTATTAGAGAAACAAAATTGTGAGATGTCATGAGATTGAACTTTGGAGAAGGTTATACTTATACCATGTATTCAATTATCATCTTATTTACATATTAATTGAAAGGTACAAATATGTTGTTTCCTAAACTTATATATCTTTTTAAGAAATATGTTTCTCTCTCTCTCTCTCTCTCTCTCTCTCTCTCTCTCTATATATATATATATATATATATATATATATATATATATATATACATACAATTAGGTGTGGGATTATTTTTGAATTTCTTTTTCTAAAACACATTATAATTATGGTGCAATGTTTAATGTGAATTTACTATCACAAAAATGTATTAATATCACTATGATTAGAATATAGAATTGAGTTGAGACCAAAACAAATTATATTTTCTAACTATTCTTTATATAAATATCAATATATTGTAAGTTAAAACTCTGACTTGAAGAAATGGTTTAATTTATCCAAAAATAATTTGGTAAAATAGTTAAAACTGGTTAATGTATGTCCTTCCTTTTTATATTTACATTTTTATTATATTAAAATAATATAATTTCAAAAGTACATGTAACTTTGTAATAATGATATTAAAAAACTGTGATATTTATTTTAAAATATAAAAGTATGTAATAATTTAAAAAGAAAGAGTAATAATTTAATTATTTATTTTATTAAATAAATAAATCATTTTGTATTTATCAAAATTAACTTACTTAATTAAAATATTCCATTATATTATTAAATGTTCTATCTATGTATAATGGAATATATAAATAATTTCCATTTGTTACTCGTTTGTGCATTTTGGTTCATCCCATTAGTTTCGAAAAACTGTGTTCTCTTAGAAATAAAATGGCTAATGATTCTTGGTAGGGAATACTGGATCGCTGAAATGGGCCGAATATTTTCAAACAGGTTAGGCTTATGTCTGAATTTGGAAAATATTTATTTCCACTCTAGTTAAAAAAATGTTATGATATGAAATTTTAAGGACTTTGAAATGTCTAAAATGAAAAAAAATGTTGATAAAATATTTATTACACATTTTACTACTATTATAATTATTTATAAATTTTATCAAATAATTTTTTTTCACATGTTTTAATATCAATCATCTTAATTTTCAAATACTTTACCGATCAATCAAATTTCTATCAAATGATAGTTTAAAAAAAATGGCATTTTTTTAAGTTTTTTACAATTATTTTATGATATGTTATTTGTATGATATATTTTAAAGAATGAAAACAACTAATAGTAAAAAAAATCTAATAATAAAATATGTACACGTTATAAAAAAAAGTAACTTTAAATGGTGATAGTTAAATGATAAAATATATCATTAATTTATTAGTCTAATGAATATTTCTGCACTCCTAATATAATTTCTCTTTATGTAAATTGACATGGGATGGCATAGAGTTGAATAGTTTGTTATTGGAAACTTTGTTGATGTTTTGATCAATTGTTAATTTATTATCATGGCAAGTGGTAAGTTTAAATATTTTTCTCACAATCTAATTTAAAGTATAGCTTCTACCATGACAATTTAAATTATGTTACTCATTTTATAGTATTTTTTTTCTTCAGTTATATCAAATAATAAAGCTATTCTTGCTAATAAGTTCTACACAACTGTAGGAGTGAGCAAATACGATCTCAAATCAATTAGATTGTAAGTTTTTATGTTTGATTTCATTCCATGTTCAAATTTGTTCACTTACATTTTGAGTATAATAGGATCATTACCAAGAATCATATGTTTTATTTAAAAAATGTACCATTGTGAAAGAAGATGTTAAACCTCTAAGCTGAACACTTTATAAAAAAAAATCCATAAATTTAAGTCTATATAAAAAAGTAAAACACCTTACAAAAAAATGGATAAATGGATAAATTTATTATTTAAAACAGAAATATTATTACAAAAATGAGAATTCTAAAAGTAAAAAAAAATAAAAAATAAAAAATAAACCATTGATGAGAAAAAAATTTATAATTATCTGATGGAAAGGTTCAAAAGATAGGACATTTACAATCTTTCAATAAGGTGTTTATTATATAAAAAATAATTTATTTAAATCATCTCCTAAATAAAAGAAAATGATTTTTTAAGAAAGTGATTATCAAAAGCCAATAAAATAATTACAAACAATAAATTAGAAGTGAATTCACTTACATAATAAAAATAAAAAACTTGATTAAATGATCAACTGTTATTCGGCTATTTGAAGAAGGCTTTTCTAAGATCATATACAGACACAAATTAGCTTTTATTTTTTAAAAGCTAAATTACCTAATTAAACTAATTATTTTTAATCTGTAACAATCTGGGCACTGTGTCTGAGGTTTCTCCCGTTTGTTTTTTTAATCAAACACCGTTAAGTAGACATGGTCCCTTTCCTTGCTACACAGTAGTTAGCACGAAATACTGAAACATTTATTGAATTGATTAAATAAACTTTACAGAGCTATTGCTCAAAACAGGTCATCATCTTCCGCTATTATTTACAAGCTACTGCCTAAAGATACACTATGATGAAACAGAAAGAAAGCCTGCACTAGGCGTGGAAAGCAGAGCTTGATAAACTCTCCGGCGGTGACAACGAGCTCATCAGACACCATTTGCATTTGGAACAGAACAACATCTGATTTTGGGTGGATTTAGATGACAGTTCCACTAGGAATTAAAGCATCCTTGATTACTGTCACAATCCCACTTTTAATGAAATACCCATCTGTTTCCCTTGCAGCTTCTTGGATATTGTCAGCGTTTAAAATCTATATCCATTGGAACCAAAAGTGAGAAATGGGAATATTTAACCACAATCATCAGTTAAGATTAATGACTCAGATTACATATTTAATTAAGAGTCTGACATGATCATTAATTAAAAAGAGAATCACACAGGTTATAAATAAATACACTATTGGCCAAAATCAATTATTTGTAACTGTTAATATATAAAACAGCTATAGTTTTGTCAGTGTTTTTTATATTTTGGAGGTTATTTAGACGAAAGTTCATTTTTAATTTAGAAACAATATCCAAATCACCTAAGCTACTACCCTCACCTTCACATTGTCTCCAATTCGAGCATTCTTGTCGATAATTGCCTTTCTGATATGAGTGTTCTTGCCAATACCAATTGGAACACTGCCTTTAGCAGCCAGAAACCTCTTATCAGCATCAGTCTGGTATACAACAATCAGAAAACCAATTTTTTCCATTACAAACTTACAATAAATAAGTGTTTCAAGCACTTTCATACGTCAAACCTTCATTAGTAAACTTGGAAATACTAGGTGTATCTGTCAATGCAACTTTACCACATTATATTACCTCATAATAATCTGCCCCCATTAATAGGGTCTCTTCAATAATTGCTCCTTCTGATATGCAAGATCTCAACCCCACCACAGAGTGGTGAATTTTGCAGTTCTATGGAACAAAATATGGAATACAAGGTTAGTTTCCTTTAAAAAATCAGTCATGTTAAATTTGACATCTTTGTAAGAATTATATAAATCTCAAACATGGAAGATATAAAGTATAGTGTGAAGGTTCTAAAAGACTTACCTTAATCACACATCCTTCACCGATAACACTATCAGTGACATCAGCATCAAGCATCTTAGATGGAGGCAAATATCGTGGTTGGGTGTAAATTGGAGACGAACGATCATAGAAGCTGCATGCAATCAATATACAGAAAAGCATAAACACATCAACATAACCACAGTACACTATCATTGAGATACATTTCTCAATATTAAATGGTCTATATAGTTCACCTGAAGTCAGGCACAGGCTTTTTGGTGATTCCCAGATTTGCATTATAGAAAGCCTCAATTGTACCAATGTCTTCCCAGTAGCCATCGTACAAGTAAGCTTGCACCTGTGAATACACAAACATGTCGTGCAGTATTATCAATAAATGCATGAAAATAGCATAAGAGTCTTCTTAATATTAAACAGATGGAAGGAACACATACTCTCAATCCAATAGAAGTTGCACCAGGAATCACTTCACTCCCAAAGTCATTTGCACCAGGAAACTTCTCACGGAGCAGGTCTAACATCACATTTTTGCTAACAACATATATACCCATGCTAGCAATGAAAGGCATTTCCTTTGCTCTCTCGTCATCAAGACCCAAAATAGTAGTATCAACCTAGTAGGGAAAAAAAAATGTCAAAAGTCTTAGTAAGCAATGTTCTGGCATTGATTTCCAGAACATTTCCAGGTAAATACAACACATGACAGTGTGTTATTTTATACGGGCTTACCTTCATAGCTTTCAACTGTTCTCCTTTGGGCTTTTCGGCGAATTCAATTATACGCCCCTCTTCATCGATCTTCATCAGACCAAATGCAGTGG
This sequence comes from Vigna umbellata, assembly GCF_029865625.1. Lineage (NCBI taxonomy): Eukaryota > Viridiplantae > Streptophyta > Magnoliopsida > Fabales > Fabaceae > Vigna > Vigna umbellata. The sequence continues at coordinate 1,582,670 of NC_142166.1, forward strand.
CACGCTTTTCATCCATCGGCAAGGCAGCGACAGTGATATCAGCATCACTCTCCCTGTGCGCTTGGATAAATTTCTCATAATCCATTCGATACAAATGATCACCAGCCAGAACCAAAAACTCCAAAACATTGTGCTCTTCAAAAAGCCATAAATACTGCCTCACAGCATCTGCAGTACCCTGCAATGATCGCATCAAGTTTGTTAAAGAATTAAATCAAGGGATAGTTAAGGTCATAAAAGGAAATGCAAAAAACTAGAGTTGAGGCACTAAGACAGTGTTATTACCTGGAACCAATTAGGATTCTCAGGACTCTGCTGAGCAGCAAGAACCTCAACAAAACCCTCATTTTTGTAGCCTCCCATGTTGCTTGCATAAGCACGAGAAAGGTGTCGATTCAGGGACGCAGAATTGAATTGAGTGAGAACATAGATCTTGGACACATTGCTATTCAAGCAATTGCTAACAGGGATATCAATCAGCCTATAGTTTCCTCCAAGAGGAACAGCTGGCTTTGCCCTCTTCTTGGTCAGTGGGTAAAGACGAGTCCCAGCACCACCTCCAAGTATAATGCCAAGCACACTCTACAAACATTATCATCAGCCAAACACTTTTACTTGCAATCATAATCATAATCAGAACCAACCCACATCCAATTCAACCACCAAAGGATCAAGATCAACTACCATGATCTAAAAAATTCATTTTTTCAACTTGATCCAAAAGACCCTCTCTCCTCATCACCCAAACAAACACAAGATAGTCGATTTTCACATATACACTAATTTCAAACTGTAACAGTGAAAGAAAAAAGAAAAACTAAGTAGTAAAGAAAGAGGTAAACTTACTCTGCTAGCATCGGGATCAAGACAGGTCTGGGAGTTTTGGGAATCAGAAACCGCCTTGGGAGACACAATAACTGGATTACGAACTCTTCTTGGAGCAACCGAAACTGAATCGGTGGAAATCTTATCTCCAGAAAGTTGTGATGCGGAGAATGAAAGACTGCGTGGAACGGTTTTCCTTCCTCCACTTGAAGAGGAGGCAGAAGCAGCACATGGTACATTCAGAGAACCTATAGCAGCCATAGATGTCATCACTCTCTGTGTGAGTCTCTCTTTGTGAGTGTGTGTTGAAAGAAAGAAACACCAGAGAGAGTGAGAGAGTGTGTGGTTGAGAATAGGTGAGTGAGTCCCTTATATGGAAGAGGAGATATTATGACAAATTTGATTGATATTTTTTAATTTAATATTAAAAATGTGCCATTGTGAAGAAAATAAGGAAAAAGAACAAGATCATAGGATAAACATGCAATGTAGTGGAACGAATTATAAGGTGAGACTGAAGAGGTTTTTAGTTTTAGGAAAAGAAACGAGGAATTTGAACCGTTCTTTTGATTTGAGGGAGAAGGAAGTGACAGGCTGGCAGGTTGAACGTGCACCGTTGAGGATGAAACTTGGCTCACAGAGAGACACTTCAAATCTCATCCCCATGCATTTGTCTCCTTTCTCTCTAAATCTGCGCTATTTTGTAGTTTTTGTTGTCAATTTCTTACGATTTTTTCTTTTCTTCAATCACTACATTCTTTACTTCCGTAAACCCGGTAAACTCTACTACTTCTAGTATTCCGTCAAAAAATAGTATTACATTCTATTTTCTTTATTTATTTAAACCAGATGATCGATTTTGGTGTTCATGCATTGTTGTTAAAGTTGAACCTATATTTTATGATTCATTAAAATATGTAAATAAATTGTAAAAAAAATGTTTATTTTTTTTACTTATTTGGTGATTGAAAGTAATGATAAAGTAAACTCTAGGTAACATGGTAAATAAAATTTAAGAGTATTATAGAAATTAAAATTGCAAATATTGAAACTGGTAGTGTTTTTGAAATATAAACAGTCTAGAATAAATACCATGAAGTAAAGAACAGTTGAAGATAAAATTAGAAAAAACTAATTCTAATTTATACTAAAAGTTAAAAGACAAAACATATAATTAATCCTAACTTTTTATTATCCCAACTTTTCTTTTACAGTATTACTACTATCATTCAACCCATATCCTAATTAGAAAACAAAAGTGTCATTTGAAGCTAATTTCACATGGACAGCATTGCATTCTAGTACTTTCTCCCTAAAAGCTTCCTCTGCAGAGTAAACCATGCATTACTTAGGTTGCCTTCGTATTTTCTACTTAGGAATCACAGTTTTCGTTAATTTTACATCTTATATTTAATATTTTTTAATTTATAAAAAATATTAGTGACACTTTATTCTGCAATTTCTTTTTGGGTCCATAATTTCTTTAAGGTATGCATCTCGTGAATGACCTTAGTCTATTAATTGAAGCTTTTCCTTCAATGAAACTCCATGTTCATCGCATTTGGACCGCCTGTGACACTTTCACGAAGTTCTGTTAAGAAATGAATACATTATTTTATAGTCATATATTGAATCTTAAAAGAAAAAAAAATCATCTATGATTAACTAATCAAATTAACTTTTTAAAATTAAATAATTTTTGAACTTATCTCCTTAATTTTTTTTTTCAAAAGAAAGTTTATAGACTTGCTTTATAAACTTACTTTTGAAATATAATTTTATTCTTGGAAATATTAGTTTTAGGATTGAATTGAATAATTGTTGGTAAAAGATTAGCAATGGATAAAAATGATGGAAATTTTATTAAATGGATAATATTTTTTGATTAAATTTTTAATAAATCAAAACAGTTTGTTTATTATAAATTTGAGCTGTGGATATAAATTTGATTATCTGATCTTTTCTATAACTGTTATTAGCCTTTAGATCAGCCAAATCACACTTTTAAAGTGAAAACTTAGCTTAATGATAAAATATTACATTTATATGATAATAATAAATATAAATAAAATTTAAAATAAAATATGATTATTTTTAATTGTTAAATGGATGATTAAAGAATGAATAGTTGTCTATTTATCACTAATTAGGATTCACGTGACTTGATAGCTTGACAGCTGACCATCAGAGAATATATACTTTTTAAGGTATTATTTATACTAATATATAAATATATAAAGAGAATTCCTTATTATCTTAATGTACACATTTTTTTTTGTCTAAATAGTATTTTTTTTAATTTAATAATTTTTTTTCTGATTTGTCATTATTCATTTTAATTGATTTTTTAAAATTTAACTGTTTTTCTGATTTTATATATTTTTACTTAATCATTTTCTAAAAATTAAAATAATTTATTTTTGTAAAAAATTACATTCAACAATAAAAATAATCTATAATAAAATTATAAAATTATTTATATTTATTTCAGAATTATAATAATAATACTTTTAATATTTTTTGTTATCATAAAAAAAATCAGAGATTCTTTACTCGTTTTAATAAAATAAATATATAAAAAATGATATATTTACAATTAAATAATGTAAAAAAGTTATTAAAATAATATTATTCAGTTATAAAGTAATTAAAAAAAATAATGTTATTAAAATAATGTAAAAAGTTTATCATTTATAAATGATAAAGGAACTTATCTATGTAAATATGATTCAAACTTATTAATTTTGATAGAATTTTAATATTGATTATATATAAGTATGAGTAATATTTAATTATTTTAAATTAAGTAAAAAACGAATATATATATATATATATATATATATATATATAATTTTTTTATCTATCATATTTTTATTTTTATCTATATTTATTATTTAATATTTTATATAATTATAATTTTTTAATATTTAAATATAAATATATTTTTTTCAATATCTAGTATTTGATAATATTATGTTTAATTTATTATAATTTTTTTTTCATAAATAAATCATTAATTAATATTTGAATAGTAGATGAGTGGAAATGGACGCGCATATAGGTATAATATGGGGATGAGGCCCATATTATACACACATCTCCCACCCCCATTTCCTTCCCTACACCCCACCTAAAAACCATTATATTCTCCCATCAAACCAACAATCTTAAATTATCATGGAATTGACTCACAAAAGTATTAACATACCTATAACTTCATTTCTCATTATACGTGACCAATTATTATAAATAAGTTTAATTTATCTTTACAAAAACAACTACTAAATTAAAAATAACATCTCACTTATATATATATATATATATATATATATATATATATATATATTATAATGTGTTATTCCTATTCATTTAACATAATAATCTTACAAAACTAATTGAGGTAGACTTTTATGATACTCTATCAATGTATCTTGTTTACGAGAAAGTAAAACTATATATAATAACAAACAAAATTATAAGTTCCAAATAAAAAACAGAATAAATAACTATATAATATTCACTAAAAAAACCGTATAAATTATTATGATTATATTTATAAAATTGTCATCATTTAATTGTATTTTATCTAATACTATTTGATTCCAACTTCCCATAAGAATTAACCTCTCACATTTCTTTTGTACAAGGGTTCATTCTAAATGGACACACAATACTGTTGTGAACTTATTTTCTTTTTCATCAATATATTGTAAAAAGTAAATATCAGATAGTAAATTCTTTCAAATACCTTTGTTTTAGCTGTCAAATCAATTCATGGGGCAAAGTCTGGTTGGAAAGGTAATTTTTAAACTGATATTTATTTATGAATTTAAAGAAGGACTTGGTAAATAAACTATAATGTGAGTTATTTCGAAAGAGTTATTTATTTATTTATTACTTTTTATATAGTAGAAGTACAATAATATTTATCTTTTAATAGTGTACTGTCAATAAATTAGGCTTTAGATTAATAAAATAAATATAGTATTAAGGACATCCTTTTATCTTCTTCTATAAGAATTGACACTATGAAGCTGCATGCTCGGAAAAGGATATAGGGGAAGAAGCCATGCTTTTTCAATGCTTTGAAGACTTGACTGTACAATGACGGAAGATGTGGAAAGAAGCGAGGAACCATGCAGCATCCAACGGAAAGTCAAAGCGGGGAGATTATTGAAGGAAGGACAAAAGACCAATACATGAAACTTGGTTCTCGTATCATCCAAGAGGTTCAATTAATATACACATATCTCCATACTAATAAAATATTATTCGTTTTGGATTAAACTCTCACGAATTTGTTTGGATCTACTTCAAAAGGTCTCTTACTAACAGAGATATATTGTGTGTATATAAATTCATATCTATCTCTTATTTTCGTGAAACTTTGTTTGTACCCAACAAAACTAACAAAAGAAAACCTATTTACCATAAGATGCTTTGAGTTAGTGTTAGGACTTTGGATAAACTACCACAAAACAAAAATTGGAGGAATGGAATCGGAAAGGATTTCGATAAAATTTTCTTTATAGGGTTCTAAACTGTAGATACCTTTCAAGTATCTTGGTATGCCAATAGGAGATATCATGCATGCCTTCATTATGAACTGTAAATTTCATAATACACATAACCTCACTTGTTTTTGTAAAGTTCTATCAGATACCAGATAACTCTAGAAATGCCACCATGAATAGTTTGTGAATTGCCTGCAACTCAAACAAGTGTTTCTAATAATATTAATATACATATTAGGTTGCTTTATTAAAAAAACAAAACAAAAATGTATATAAAAACCAAATTCATCGGGAACAAAATAATGAAGCACTTGAAAGCACTAGAAGGAGAAACCTTTTCACAACCTTTATGATATAATACTTTTGTCGAGGTATAAGATTTTTCAAGTGAGTTGTTAAACGTTCGATCTTACGAATAATTTCAAACGATAAATTCTTTGAGTGTTATTCAGAATTCATGCTGAAACGTTTGTAAAGACTTCCTCTTTAATAAATAATCCTTTAGTATAAGAAACTCTTATATTAAAATAAAAATACAAGTATAGGTTTTATAAGAGAAGCATTGAGATAAAATTAAATAGTAAATGCACAAATATTTTTATATTGGTTCAGTCCAACTGAACTACATTTAGTCTCCTCTATAACCTTAGAGGATTCTACAATAATCTTTCAACAAAATTACAACTGAGTATTCTCACCACTCTTGGTATCCTTAGGCACTCTTGGTATCACTATGATCTGTTGCCTAGTTGAGTTTCACCTAATCCTGATTGTGCAGTATTCTTCACCACTCCCAGTATCCCTAGTCAACAAATAACTTCTCTTATCCTAAACTAGTTGAGTTTTACCCACTCCTGATTTCTACTAGACAATCATGATATCAATCTGATATGATGTCTAGTAATCCTTAACTCCCTTGAGTTAAACAACAAGTGTTTTAATTCTCTTCAGAATTGCAATCAAATGATTACTTTCACGTCATTAGAACGCTTTTTTTTTTTTTTTTTTTTTAACATTCTCATAGAGAGGATATATGTTCAATACAATTCAGTCTGCATTCTCTATGAGTGTTTTTCTCTTTTCTCTCTACTTACAAATTATAAGCTAATATTACAATGACGCTTGAGAGTGTTTCTTGACTTGTTTTTGCTTTTTCTTTTCTCACATATTCTCTTTGAGCTCGAGTTTCTCTATACTTTTCTCTAAACACTTTTTCTTCTCTTTGTACGATGATATTTTTGTTGGAAGCTATGCTCTTGATTCTTACTTCGAATCATCTTCTATTTAAATGACTCTTCGAAAGATATCCGTTAGACAGAGCTGTTGTCTTGAATCTTGTGTCTTCCTCTGTTTTGTCGTGTGAAGCAACCATTGGTTTAGCACGTTTTGGTTTCTACATATTTTTGGATTTTTTCTTAAGGCACTTTAAGGATTTTACCAAAACATTGTCTCGATACTTTAACACTTTTATCCTTTGAGAGTTTAACTCATTAATTTTTGATACAGTAGAGTTTACGCGTTTAGCATAACTCTCATAGATGTTTTAACTTAGGTTGTTCTATGTTGCATATATGCCTAAGAATTTTTCTAAGGTTTTCCTATGTTGCTAGATGATTGTGGATTTTGATCTTAATACTTATGTTTTTGCTTATTGTTTTTGCTTATTCTATTGTAGATATATCATCTTCATATTTTCATTCCGTTTAGTATTATTTGGTTAAATTTCAAAACATATATAAGAGTGTTTAAACATATAAATTTTATAGACAATTTTGTCTTAACAAATAAATCATTTCAAACTGAAAATAGTTAAGAGTACTTGGTAAGAGATTATTTATAAGTGCAATAATCAGCATGAAGTTATTATATAGTATCTTATTATAACAATTATAAAGATCATAATTAATGTGTAAACATTTAGTTTAACACCGTAAAAATATTTTCGGTTTATGTGTGCCTTTAAGATACCTTGCTTGGATAAACTTAGACATTTTCATTTATTGTGACCTTTGTTCTTCCATGGTTACAAGTGAAGGAACTTTTCTGAGAATCCAAGTTGCCTTTCATTTGCAAAATTCGTGGATGATGAACAATTTCCAGAAATTAATGGAGGATCACACAAGTTATTGCAAACACTTTAGGCATAACTTCAAACTAGGGATTGCCAAATTCTTCCTTTCATTCTTCAATAATGTCTACACAGAATCTCTGCTTTTTAACAGTTTCAATTTTAATACTTCAATAATTGATTTTTCTTTCCTTGCACTCAAAGAATATGAAACATTTTGGAAAAGAATAAAAGACCATCTATCTTCATTTTTTCTTCATTTGCATGTCCGTGTCCTATAATTGTTCTTCATTTCACCATAGCAACTCATATGGTACTCAACATTCGGATCATAAACTCACCGATCTTGACAAATATATAATTCAGAAGTTCTTGAATCTTCTGTAGCGACAATATTTTTAAGAGGTAAGGTTTCATATTTTTGCTCAAAATCCTTGTTGCAAATTTCTTTAGATCAGATATTCTTGTAGCAGACTTTGAAGTCTCTTTCTGACCAAGTCACCCATCAATATTCATTAACTTTATATTTTTATTTAATAGATATTATATATAATTAAACATAAAAATTATTTAGTAGCATATTAAATACTACTATATTGAAATTGAAAAATATATTTATTTATTTTTAATTGAATAGATATTTTCTTTAAAAAATAACGTCGATAATGAAATCTAAAACTATATTTTTCTCGTCAAGCAAGAAAGTAACAGAATACTTGTACAAAATATTGATACATTAAAAAACTATAAGTTTATAAATGAAAGTAATGACTTTATAAATATGTGATTAAGTTTAAAATAGATTAATTATACGTTTTATTCATAAACTAAGCCATTTTGGTTTAATTTTCCCTTTCAAAGTTTAAACTTTGAAATGGTTACAAATTATTGCAAACACTTTATAGAGATAACTTCAAACATGGGATTACCAAACTCTTCCTTTTGTTGTTCAAGCTCAATTGCAATAATGTCTATAGAAAATCTCTGATTTTTTTTAATCACTTTTGTCTCTTGATTAACACTTCCCTGATTAATAATATCTTCACTAAACTCAACATTAATCAATTGTTTCATTTTTAATACATCAATTTGATTTTTTTTTCAATTTAATTTTCTTTCCTTGCAATCAAAGAATCTGAAACATTTTTTGTTCGAATACAAGGTTATTTTTGCATGATATCCTTCTCATGTTCATGTCCTAATTGTTCTTCATTTCACCGCAGCAACTCATACAGTACTCAACATTTGGATCATAAAATCATACAAATATATAATTCAGTCTTAGCGAAAATATTTTAAAGACATAAGGTTTCATATTTTTGCTCAAATCCTAGTTTCTTTATTTCATATATTCAATGTTCTAAATCAATGATACTGTTTCTTGTAGCAGACTTTGAAGCCTCTTTCTAACCAAATCACCCATTATTGTATATTACATATAGCATCAATATTCTAAACAAAGAGGTAAGTGATTAAAGCTTTCTCATTTCTTAAATTTTAATTTTCCATAATTTCTCACCCGTGATTACTTGCTCAAATTTATGCCTTCTCTAGAGTGAAACTATGTTAAGATTTAAGTATGTTATGAAAATTAAATCTAAATTTTAATATTATATATGTTTACATATCCTTAGCTTTTTTTCTTATGTTTATAATTATATATATATATATATATATATATATATATATATATATATATATATATATTGTAAAAGTTAAATTTTAAAGAAAAGGAAACTTGACGATTTTTGTTGGGCGTGGTCAAAATTTAAATTTTATAATATCATTTATTTGAAAATTAAATATTTTAGAAGTATTTACTACAAAAATCTACAATTTTTTCGAGGGTTATTTTACAATTAATGACTTTGTTGATGTCCAAACAAAATGTTTTGACTTTTTGTGAAGTCGTAACCAAACACTTTGGTTTTATATGTAATTTTTGTTTCTCCATAAACATATATTTGGTCTTATTGGTGATTTTTCTAAGAATGAGTGTTAGTTTCTAAATGTACTGTTTTTTGGAGGATAAAAGCAAGATGTTTAAGTTTATTTATGTCGCATTTATCGTCAATATTATGTTGTTTCTTTAACTTATGCAAGCATGGATTGATATATATTTCCCCGCTTATCTTTAATCTAGTCTTGAAACTAGATACAGTTCAATTCTTTCTTTTAATTTATGAAACATTAAACCAGGTCAATTCTTTAATTGACTTAACTTTTTAAACTTTGTGTCTGGGACAGTCCCCTTGTTAAATTGACTGGATTTAAAACAGTATAACAGAGCAATACCGACAAGAGTGCCATAAAATGGATTATCTACATAAAATATAATTTTTACATCTAACTAGATTCTATTAAACTTAGCAATTCCATATAAATCTTATTTTTATAAATTAGGTTGTATTTCATTACCCTAACTTCTATAGTTTTCCTCATTCTTTGTTTAGAGTTTACAAAAATTAACTTAAGGGAAATTAGTTTTATTTTACAATTTATTAATTTATTTGTTGTATATATGTAATGTTTTGGATTTAATTTTTACATTGAATAATTGTTTCACATGACACATTAGAATTGATAATTTGGTGAAGCTTAAGAGATACTTTTAGTTCAAAACAAGTTTGAATATGAGTCAAAATGATGTAGTAAAGTTTGAGATTAAATATGTTGTTATTTTAGTTATATTGAGTTTAATGACTTTTGGTTTATTAAATTTTCACTCAAACAAGTCATTCTTGCTTAAGTAATACTTTTTTCATGATATCTTATCTATGATATTTAATTATGTGCATATATATGTACTGTGGTGTGTAATTATTTGTAAGTGAAATGTGATAAAACAAATGATCAAAATGTTATGACATAGTAGTTATCAAATATGTAATGTTAAGCATTATGAAATACATATTATTTGTTATCAATAAATATAATTATTGAGTTATGAAGTATTATTTAGACATTTGTGACAGTCTTGATAATATTAATAAATGAATGTCATGGTAAAAAACGATGAAAATATTTGCTATCTTTTTAGGATGGATTTTCATGTGGAGAATCCAATCACTAAGTATATCATATATGTATTGTATGGTACTAGAAAATTACTTATCTTTTTATATGAATAAACCAGATATTCTGTATAATATATAGAATAAACTACAATATCTTCGTACCCAACACATTTTTATACCTATCTAACATATCTTTCTTCTTCTTCAACCAGATAATCTATTTTTTCAAAATTCATGATTTATTTTTTCAAAATCATCGACATTATTGTTTTCTTTAACATGACTATCGATAATTCACGTCAACGTAACAAACATGTAATGAATTATTTAATTTAAAAAATATGTTTTATATTTGACTTCATCTTCTTCATCCTCACAACTCTTCACTTTCTCCATTTCCAGTAACATTATCATCCATTTATTTATCTAGGGTTTTGCTTATGTAATTGTGATTATCATGTAAAAGTTTGGACTACACTCTCCAACCGAAAGAGTTTGTGAATTGCCTGCATGCAAGTCAGAGAGCAATAGTGTTGCTGCTATTATTAAGATAAAACTTAAGGGATTACCAAACTCTTCCTTTCATTCTTCAAACTCCATTATTATAATAATGTCTACAGAGAATCTCTGATTCTTTTTAATCACTATTGTTTCTTAATTTTCACTAAATTCAACATTATCAACTGTTTCATTTTTAATACATTAATTTGATTTTTTTTTCAATTTAATTTTCTTTCAATATTTTAAAGAGGTAAGGTTTCATATTTTTGCTCAAATCCTAGTTTCTTTAGTTCATATATTCAATGTTCTAAATCAATGATACTGTTTCTTGTAGCAGACTTTGAAGCTGCTTTCCGACCAAATCACCCATTATTTTACATTACATATAGCATCAATATTCTAAACAAAGAGGTACGTGATTAAAGCTTTCTCATTTTTTTAAATTTTAATTTTCTATAATTTCTCACCAGTCAAGGATTAGTTGTTCAAATTTATCCCTTCTCTAGGGTGAAATTATGTTAAGATTTAAGTATGTTGTGACAATTAAATCTAAATTTTAATATTATATAAGTTTTCATATCCTTTTTTACTTTTTTTTCTTATGTTTATAATCATATATATATATATATATATATATATATATATATATATATATATATATATATATATATATATATATATAGATATTGTAAAAGTTAAATTTTAAAGAAAAGGAAACTCGAAGATTTTTTTTGGGCGTGGTCAAAATATAAATTTTATAATATAATTTATTTGAAATTAAATGTTTTAGAATTATTTTTTATTATTAGATAATTTATAAATGTGTAAATACAATAATAATATCATTAGATCTATATTAATAATCATTTTCCTATTTTTATTTAAAATTAGTTACTTTAAAAGATATTTCAAAAAAATAATAAGTGAAAGTAATGACCTTATAAATATGTCATTAAGTTTAAATTAATATGTAATAATTTTAATCAATAATTGAGGATATGAATAAACTGTATTTATATTTTGATAAATAATATATTTTATTTTTTAATCCTATGGTTAAGATATTATTTATGAAAAAGATTGTAATAAATAAAGACTCATTCCGTCACATACAGTATTTGTCAAGATAGGTTTGGTTCAATAATTAAAACCAACAACATATTCAACTCAAAGTTTGTTAGCCATCCTAGCCTCAATTTCCACATAAAATCTGACTTTTTACATCTAATTATTTCCCTTTAGGTTATATAAATCTTATTTTATTGAATTAGGTTATATTTCATTACCTTAACTTGTATAGTCTTCAAAGAATTGCTTCAAAACATAAAAAACAAAATTAGAAAAGTCATAACTATTTTTAAATTAGAATATTTATTTTTCATTTAACTTAAACTTTTTGTTTTAAAAAAATTGTTCTTTAAAATTATGAAATGATGCTTATATTGGTTAGTTTTACGTATCATTTTGTGAAATTAGCCTGTTTTTTTACTAATAAAAATTTGTACTTATTGAGTTGGTTCTTAATTGGGTACAAAACTAATTATGTTTCTTTATCTCTTATATCTGTACTATCAGGTTATTTAAGTTGAATCCAGTAGAGTGAACTGATGGACATTCTGAATGGATTTTTGTCTGATGTTTTAAAAGACGTGGCATGTGGGGCTATTAATCAATTACAATACTCCCTTCGCTTTAATAGTTTTGTTAAAGAGCTTGATAAAGAAGAAGACAACTTGATCCAAACGATAAAGGATGTAGATGATCGTGTCATACGTGCTCGAAAACAAACCTTAGAGACTGCTGGAGTTATTGATAAATGGTTGGAGAATGCAAACATTAATTCAAAATATGTGAATAGTTTGCTGAAAGAGACAAATGCCAAAAAGAGTTGTTTTTTTGGATACTGTCCAAATTGGATTTGGCGATACCGTTTAGGAAAGAAGTTGGCAATTAAAAAAATAGACCTTCAAAAGATCATTCAAGAAGGTAGACAATATATAGAACTTCAACACATTGCCTCAATTCCTTCAAACACTTTTGATATTCTCACAGAAAAAAGTATTAATTTTGACAGTAGAAAATCTGCTTTTGATCAACTAATGGAAGCACTGAAAGATGATGGAGTTGCGATGATTGGATTGTACGGGATGGGGGGTTGTGGTAAAACCACATTAGCAATGGAAGTTAAGAAGATAGCAGACGCTGAGCATCTTTTTGACAAAGTTATTTTTGCTCCTGTGTCTAGTACAGTAGAAGTTTCAACTATTCAAGACAAAATTGCAAGTTCATTGCATTATAAATTTCCAGAAGATCAACAAATGGAAAGATCTCAACGGTTGTGCATGAGACTAATGCAGGAGAAAAAAATTCTTATCATTGTGGATGATGTGTGGGAAAAACTTGATTTTGGTCGCATAGGGATTCCCTCCTCTGAATACCATAAAGGCTGCAAGATTCTCATTACCACTAGATCCGAAGATGTTTGTATTTCAATGCATTGTCAAAAAAAGATTTATCTACCCATCTTAACTGATGAAGAAGCGTGGACTCTCTTCCAAAACAAAGCACCTATGTCTAAAAACATCAAGCATTTGGCAAAATCAATTTCGAAAGAATGTAAAGGATTACCTGTTGCCATTGTAGCTGTTGCCAGTAGCTTGAATGGAAAAGAAGAGGCGATATGGCTTGCTGCGTTGAATAAATTGAAAAGTTCTAAGTCGATCAATATTGCAAAAGGTTTGCGAGATCCCTATAAGTGTCTGCAGTTGAGCTACGATAATCTAGATACTGATGAAGCTAAATCACTTTTCCTGTTGTGTTCTGTATTCCCCGAAGATTATGAGATTCCAGTGGAATGTTTAATAAGATGTGCAATAGGGTTAGGTGTGGCTGGAGAAGTTGAAACATATGAAGCGGTAAGGACTGAAGTGACTGCAGCCAAAATCAAACTTGTAAGTTCTTGTTTATTGTTGGAGGCGGATGATGAACGTGTCAAAATGCATGACTTGGTTCGTGATGTAGCCCATTGGATAGCAAAGAATGAAAATAAGATCATCAAGTGTGAAGTGGAAAAGGATGTAAGTTTGGAGCAAGGTTCGATAAGATATCTATGGTGTGTGAAATTTCCAGATGATGTGGATTGTTCCAATCTTGAATTTTTAACTATACAAACAAAATCAGAAGTATCTGATGGAATTTTTGAAAGAATGGGAAAACTTAGAGTTTTGATTATGACCAATAAAACG